>NC_060277.1:60278799-60402927 GCF_021613505.1 Equus quagga
TATGAGGATCTTCATACAGTGTTTGTTCTATAAAAAACTATCAAGAATTTATAGATACTACAGTGCTTTTGAATTTACAGAGCACTTGTACATACATCATCTCACTTAATTCTCAAAAAAGCCCTGGGAAAGAGTTCTGTTTCCAGACTCTGAAGGGCAAGTAGCCGGAAGAGTCCACAGCCAGGAGAGCGTATGGCTGGGACTTGAATCCATCTCCCCACTGGTTTCAATGAACAACTTTATGACTGCATATGGCTCTACTAATGTAAAGTATTACCTAAAAACCTCTTTCTTGGGATGTAAAAGCTGCCTACATATATTATCGCCACAAAGGTAGCCGTCCATTACTGAGTTTCATTCATGTGGCATCATTCGGAATCTGATGCAGTTGAGGTACGAGCCACAGGTGGAATTTACTTCCTTCATTCTCCAAAGAGAATACACAACTGTGAAAGCTGTGTCTGTCCAACCAGCTCCAGGAATTGATCTCACTTTATTTCAGAAGGAAGGGATGCCATTCTAGGGCTTGAGGTAGGATGAAGCAAAGAGAAATGGCCCCTTTAGGGGGAAGTCATCCCTTTGACCCCTCAGTTTTAAAGTGGGTAAACAGCCATCTGGGAGCTACGCAGCGCTCCCTGGCTCCCTGTGACTTGCTCCTTCTCTCTCTTCTTCTTCCCCTGGAGGATGGCAAAGAGTTAGAGAAAAGAGAAACCAGTGAGAAGTCACTTTTTTTCCTGAATCTTAGATGGATAAGGATAATTCATCTTTACTGAAGCTCTGAAAAAAACTTTTTTGGATTGCTAAAAGGGTATGTGGTCCCCGTTTGTTCCAAGGCTGAGGTTAGCCATGGAAGTAGTGACTAGAAGTGCCGATGTTGTGAAAATCACGAAAGAAGCCTACTGGGATGGAATAATTTAAAAGTGCCTGAGCATCGCATGCAAAGATCTCAGATCCCACCAAAGGCTGGCATGGCACGCTCCGAGAAGCTCTCAAGGGATTTAAGGATTGCTGTGCTGGAATGTTCCCCTTTCCTGTTTCCAGCCTGATAAAGGAGCAAAATGGCTTCAGGGGGAAAAAATCTTCCATTTGGCAACTATACCAAGTAATGGATAGAAAATAGTATTTTGGATGTAATTGATGCTTTTTTACAATTGATAGAAACTAAGAGAGTTCTTGTTTATTTTGAAAAAAGGAATTAAATGGAAATACCTGGGTTATTTAAGAAGCCATTGGAACGCACAACACTGGGGAATTTATCTTCTACTTGCTGACAACCTAATGTGTGTTTACCCTCCTGTCGTAGGCTTAGGATAGTGAATCCAGAGCTGAAGAGGCTGCTAATTTCTTTTTGGAGATCATTCTTCTTGTGAAAACAATACCTCGTCTTTCTGATGGTGGAGCGTATTGAGGCACTTTGGATATTCCCTCTTGTTCTGGCTAGGTCACCAGAACACCCGTGTGATCAATTACTGGATGTTTTGATTAGATGAGGAGTAGACGCTCCATCCTTGTGGGTGGGGAGAACCATCCCTCCCCTTGTAGCAAGACCTTCCGGGAAGGAAGAGAGCAAGCTCTTGGCTCCTTTGATGTATGGTTCAAAGTTCTTACAACACATCTCATGGCCTGAGGTTGCCCAGTTGAGACCAGTTGTCAGAAAATGAGCATGTGGGTCCCTCAGGGGAAATTATTGTAAGAGTCATGGTACTCTTGTCTGATGACCCCTGGCTTCATAGTAGGGACCCAGAGCCTCACAGGACAGCTGGTTCTGGGTTCCTGGCAAAATGTCTTGTGCTGTAGATTCCCTGGAGAGATGAGTGTGCCCTTGGGAAAGCGTGTGCATGGTTTGGCACCTGCCTGTATTTGTGCATATGTTCTAAAAGAGCTGTAATGTTGGAAGGCCAGATCAGCTCTGTGAGGGTCATGCGTGGTGAGCGTAGCCCCTCCTCAAAGCCTGAGAGGGACATCCATGCCCAGCTCAAGACAGGACCCTTGGTAAACCTGCCAGAGCCGGGTTTCTAATCGATGAGGCAACTGTGAACAGCACAGAGTCCTTCGGAGCAGGCAGATTTCCTCATGGAGTTTGGACTTCTCGCAGGAAGGAGAGAAGAATGCACTTCTTTCAAGTGTGGGACAAGCCCTGGGAGTCATAATCTGAACACGTAAGAAATACGATCTTAAGCGGCACCCTCAGCCAGCGAAGTGGGACGTATCAATTATCCTCAACTGTGGAGCAGCCAGATTTCCCCAAGGCGTGTTTAATCAAGAGAGAGCAGCTCACGCTCCCACGAGCACTTCATCAGTGTTTTCTTTGCAAAGCTTTCTCACAGCAGCAACTTTCAAACACTTACTGACACGGTATGAATTATTAGAGATGAATTGTGCGCCAGGCACACAGGTGTTTGGGGTAATTCCTGCCTCCGTGGAGTTTGCACTCTAATGAGGGGGAGCAGATAGTAAATAATAAACATCACAAGTCAGTCAGTTGTACGGTGTGTTGGAAGTGGCCAGTGCGGTGTTAAGGGGGCAGGAAGTAGGCACGGCGGGCCGGAGGAGTTGGCATCCTGCAATTTTAAGACAGAGTGCAGGCCTCACTGAGAAGGTGACGTTTGAGCAAAGACAGGAGGGAAGTATGCGGGGAGTGGGGAAAGGGGGTTTACACAGAGCAAAGGGCCACTATAAAGGCCCTCGAGCAGGGGGTGTCAGGTGTATTGCACACTGGTGCAAGGCAGCCGGTGTGGCGGCTGGAGCTGACGAAAGGAGGAGAGTAGCAGGAGATGGGCCATGGAGGGAAGTGGCATGGGGTGGGGGAGGGTAGACAGACCACGTAGGGCGTTGCAGGTCATTACAAGCCTGTGGGTTTTTCTCTGTGTGAAGTAGCCCTGGGAGGACTTTGAGCAGAAGAGTGGTTGGTGTATTCTGGCTGATGTTTAATACTGCATTACTCCCAACTATAGTACTGAAGGAGATTATTGGTGTGGGGGTCGGGGGCAGGGGGAGGCTGGAAGCAAGGAGCCCAGTTAGAGGTTTTTACTGTGATCCAAGCCGGAGATGATGGTGATCTGGGCTGAGTGGTTGCAGTGGAGATGGTGAGAGAACCTGGCTCTGAATGTCTGTGGTGTGAGCTCTCAGTGCCCTCCCCGTTGCTCACACTTACCCCAGGGTGCTGCAGGTGACTTCCAGCTGCCCTCCATCTGCATCTTTGTGTCTGAGGACTTTCTCTCAGGACCTGAGGGGTCACCTTGCCCACCGTGCCTCCCTATGACCGCCATCCAAGGGGCTCACTGAAGGTCTGTCTTATTGTCCTTGGGCCCTGCCTCACAATACTTCAGAAAGGGACCTACTTTCTAGCAAAAGTGGAGTGAGGGGGGCACCTGGCTGTGGAATCGTATACCACAACCCTGGGCCTGATGGAACAGTGGGGCAGCCTCTTAAAGGGCACAACTGGATCCCCAGTGTACAGATGACCGTCTGTGGAGTGGGAAGCCCTGTCCTTTAAGACACAGAACATACTTCAGTGAGCCTCAAATGGTGAACCCTGGACCTAGAGAGTCAACACCACCTGGGAGCTTGTTAGAAATGCAAGATCCGAGGCCCTGCCTCAAACCTTCTGAATCAGATTTTCAAGGTGGGGACCAGGCATCTGTGTTTTAAGAAGCTTTCTAGGTGATTACAGGGAGACTGCATTATATGGTGCCAGATCCGCAACAGGTAGAACACATAGGCTCAAGAACCAAAGGGCAGAAGTGAGAGTGGCCCCTCCAACCAATCCTCTCAGTGCCCCACTTTGGGAATTTATACTTCCTATCCCTGGACCTTCAGGTGAGCTGGATTAAAGGTCCTGGTTCCCAGGGGAGGGATAGCTATACCAGGGACTGAAGGAAGCAGCCTACTGAGCTTATAACTATGGCCATCATCTGGTAATCCTGGGCTTTTTATGCCTGTAAAGAAGGAGTGACTATGGACCCTAATTATCTTGAGGAAATGGGGTTGCTGTTGTACAATGGGGATGGGAAGGATTATGTCTGGAACATCAGGGAATGAGACCATCCATAGCCTGACAAGAGCAGGGTAACCAGCCACTCAGACTGCATCAGGGGAGAGGGTCTGGACCACCCCCCTCCCATCACGTAAGCATCCTAACCCAGCAAAAATACTGGTTGAGAGTGAGGGGAATCCAGAATGGGTGGGAGACGAGGGAGATGACATTTATCATTAGAAGTCTCAGTTTCAGTTGTAGCAGTAGAGATAACTTGTCCCTCTTATCCTCCGTCTGTCTTCATCTTTTGTTTTTTTGTAAAGAAATTGGGACCAGTGACCACCCTGAAGAAACAGTGGCAAGGCAGAGTGAGCTTAGTATAAGGCATGCATAGATGCGAACGGTCGGGTGGTTGGTCTGTAATACACTCTGCCAATGGCCCCACCACAAGCCTTGGCCAGATTCTACTGCTTCAGCATGCTCTGCATGATTTCTGCCTACAAAGATCTATGTCTCTGTGTCTGGAGTCTTTTTCTGGCTGTGAAAAGTGACTCTGCTGTGTGTGGGACAAGCTAGAAGTGCTGGGAATTAACTCTCCCCAGCAGACACTCTCAACCAATGATTGATGGGAGTTGATGTATAAATTCCACAGCTTCCTCCCCCTTCGAGTGGGATAATGTTTTACACCAATTCTCAGAATTTCCCCATGGCATTGAGCTCAGTTGTCCACCAAGGCAGCTGGGCTAATCAGGTATCTGCATCAGCCAGAATCAAATCAGAAGTCACAGTCACATGCAATTTGAGTGTGGAAAGTTTAATATAAAGAATTATTCAGTATAAGAGGGGATTTGGAATAACGAAGGATTGGATAGTAAAACGTAAAGAGAGCTGTAAAGAGCATAAGAATAACAGATATAAAGAACAGCTGCTACCCCTAGGGCTGAGGCAGAGCACCCAAAGAAGGAAAACAATCCAGGATAAGATCCCCTCACTCCACCCACGGCTCACTAGATGGTGAAATCCCTGAGGTGCTATGCCATGGAACTTTCCAGAAATTCACCTTCTAAGTTGTGAGGGGAAACTGTCCAAGAGAGCTCCATCCCTCAGAACTCACCTCGAAATTTTCCTAGGAGTTGCTAGGACATTTCCAAGGAAACTGTCATGGGGAGGTACCTTAATAGTGGCATTCCATTCTAAAGCTGTTTGAGGGAGTTCCAGGGGAAGATGCTGGGTCCTGGGCACTACTGGTCACTACATACTGCAAGATCTGGGCCCTGGAGATGCTCTGCTGCAGGAAACTGTCTGAGTTGGAGGAGCTGGATGAGCTGAAGGAGCCTGGGGAGAGGAGAGCACCAGAACTAGGAAGTAATATCTTTCTTCTCAACCATCCCTCCAGCGCTCTCTACTGTAGAAGTTTAACATTGTGCCAGCTGGCATAGGAGAAATATTTACAAGGCCCAGCTATAATATTGCAGAGCAGGCAATGAAGGATGAATTTGGAGCTGAGAGACAATAAATTGATAATGTGATACTCCATGTTGACTTCTTCCCTTCTTTGTATCATTCACCCACTCCTCTGTTGGTGTTCCCTAAATTCTAAATAAAATACTTGCACTTAAGTTTTGACTCAGAGTCTGCCTTTGGGAAAAGTCAAACATTTTCCGAAAATAGAGCCAATAGGATTTGGTGATGGATTGGATTTGGAATATGAGAAAAAAAGTTTTCTCAAGAACAGCTCCAATGTCTTGGGTCTGAATATGGTGGAAAAGTTCATCTTTACAACATTACATTTTTCAGTCCAAGAACATGATACATCTTTCCATTTTCTTTGTAGAGGTCTTTGAATCTTTCGTTGGACTTTTATTCCTAGGCGTTTGATGGTTTTGATGCTATTGTAAATGGTGTAATTTTTAAAGGTTACTTTCTAATTGTTGTTAGTACAGAAATATAATTTACTTTTTTACATCCAGCCATCTTACTAATTTAGTAATTTATCCTTAGATATTTTTGGATTTTCTAGTTGTAAAATTATATGTGAAAAATGATTTTTTTCCTCTTCCTTTATGATCTTTATGTTTTCTTTCTTCCCCTTGCCTTTTTGCAAGGCAGTAGGATATTCAATGTTATATATAAGTGGTAATTGTGAATATTCCTGTTTTGTTCTCAAGCTCAGAGAGAAAAGTTTTCATTATTTCATTATTGGATATGATTTTTACGGTAGGTTTATTGTCACACTCTATCATACTAAAGGTGTTCCTTTCTATTCTTAGTTGGCTATTTTTTTTTTAATCTCAGATGATGGATTTTATCATATGCTTCTTCTGTTCTTTTTGAGATGATCATATGGTTTCTCCATTTTTCTAATTTTCTCTCCAGGGTCTTGCTGAATATAAAACTTGAAATCATCCCGGAATATAGCCTAGGAAGTGATGAATCCTCTATACTGAGACTTTCCCCAAATTATCCGGCGTTTCTATCATTTGTCTCCCCTTTCTCCCTCTCTCTCCCTCTGCTAGACCCTTTGAGCGCCATGTTCTTTTGAGAGGACGAGTGGCTCTTACATGATGATGTAATCTTCTTAATCTAAATGTCTATAGTATTACCTTTATGCTCAAAGTCCTTCAGATTCTTAGCCTTGGAGGAATTCAAAATCCTTGTCTTAACAGAAAAGCCCTTGCTTACAAACTAAATTTTGTTTTTTTGGTAATTTTAAAATTATTACACTACTTTATAGTTTTATGAACCCATTTTAAAAATGAAAAATGATGCTTTTGACTTTTCATTTTCGGACTTCAGTCTTCTTGGGACAGCAAGCCTCAGCCTCAATATGTAGTATTTCTAACATAAGTGCCAGAAAGCAAAAATGAATCACTGAGAGCAAAAATAGAGTCAGTTAATTTTCTCAAAATATTGTACTGCTATTTGTTCACTGACTTCAATGGAAATAAAGACGGGAGGGGGCTCCAGGTAGGAAGGTATTGCAATTGTCCAGGTGACAAATGATGGTGGCTTGGTCTACAGAGATTGTAGTGGAGACAAGAGAAATGGTTGTGTTCAAGGATATATAGGAAGTTGAATCAATTAAACTTGGCCTTTGACTAGATTATGCAGAGCACTAAGGATGAAGAAGGAGTCAGAAACGATGCTTGAGATTCTGAATGGGTGGTGGTCTCCTTTTCTCAAACAGAATTGGAAGAACTCATGAGTTCAGTTTTGGACATGTTGAGGTTGAAGTGCCTAGAGAGACATCCACATGGAGATGTCTGATAATCATCAGTATATAGAGGACTAAAGCCTCGGAGAAGAAGCCTGAGCTACAGGTAAAATGTGGTAGTGAACATTTAGGTGCTGACTGAAGATGTGGAAGGAGATGGGATGGTCAAGAGAAAGAGTGTAGAGTGAAAAGACTGAAAGACTTAGGGCTGAACCCTATGGAATTCCAACTTTTAAATTAAAAAAAGAATTTAAGTAAAAAAAAAAATAGGTTACTAAACTGTACATACCATGTGGGATATTTTTTTGTAAAAAATCCTATGTTTATACATAGGGTTGATTTTCAGCAGATGTGTACCCAATAGTGCCTATGCTGTGACAGTATTGTGAATATCACTTGTTTATACATTTTGTTTTAAAAAGACTGGAAGGACCAATGGTAGTTCTCTCTAGTTGATGGGATTAAGGATAATTGTTTTTCTTTTTCTATTTCTTTATATTCTCTAGAATTTCTGCTAAGAGCATGTCTTCAGTACTTTGTTTCTAGGACTTGACTTTAGTACTAGGGATGATGTATGTTTAAAAAATAAAAATTTGTGGTTAGATCCATGATTCCAAAGCTTAGTAGATCATCAAAACCAGCTAAGAAACTTTTTTACAATGACTATTCAGGCCCCAGAGCAGATGGGCAGAATCTGAATCTCTAGATGGGAGGCCCAGGAAAGTCTAAATCTCTAGATGGTACCCCAGTTAACTAGTGGTTGATGAGGTTTGACACTCTCTGGACTAACTAGTTTCTAATACCAGTTACATATTTGAGGAATGTCTGTGCTAGAACGGGATGTAAAACATATTTGGCAAAAGAAGGAGATTTTTAATTTGTAAATATTAATTGACCTAAATTATAAAATTAGCTAAAACCTTACATACTGACCAAAAGTCAAATTAGGAGATGACTATTCCCATTACAAAGAAACTCAGTATGAGATTTCTTTAAATAGTGACACTCTCAAATTTACTGGAATTTATGGGTGGATTTGTCCATATTTTTCAGGGGTGTATCTGAAACCTGAGCCATAGAGTCAGACCCAACTGGAATCACGCAATAGCTCCAAGTCAGCTGCCAGCCATAGTCATCCCTAACAAGTGGGAGAAATGTCATCTAGCATTAGCATGAACTGAAAAGAGTCAGACCATTAACAAGTGGTCCAGAAAAAGTATTTATGTTCATTGCATTAAACATGATGAAAAAAAATAGATTTTAGCTCGAAGAAGAGACAAAAACATCTGTTATTTTGTGTCAATTACAGTGAATTGAAACAATCTAAGAGGATAGTTCAAAAAATAAACAAACTAAAAATCCAAGAAAGCAAACATCGATGTTGTGGGTGGATGGGTACAGAGCTTGCAGATGAGACTCAGCAGAGTCTGGCTGCATGTTAGCATCACCCGGACAGCTTACCCAGCCCTTACCCAGATCAATTAAATCAGAACCTCCAGGGCTGGAGCCTCGGCATTGGCTTTTTTTTTTTTAAGTTTCCCAGAATATTCCAATGGGTAGTCAGGATTGAGAACCTCTGAACCTAAATGCACTTCCAGTTAATTACAGTCCCATATTTCCCTTCCTGATTCCATCCATTTCTAGAGTTCCTTCTCTATCCCTTGGTATCAGCGTGATTGAGGCCTGGGTCTAGGGGGTCGCAGTGGGGCCAGGGACAGCTTCATGGGCCTGTGACCTGGGATGTCACACGAGAGTCTGTGCTCAGAAGGACCCCACACTTGGCTTAGTGCTTTGCTGCTGTTGTCTTGCAATGCCTAATAATTTTATCTTTGAACTTCTGTTCTGTAAGTGACGTCACTGGGACAATGGAGCATACACATGAGCAGAAGAGATACAAGAAACATGCTACCCCACTGACACTTAGCATTCGCAAGGCCCCATGGGCACAAAATTCTAGTAGACCCAGAATGCCCGAGATTCAGCGAGACTCAACGTGAGTCTGAGGTAAGCGCAACTGAGTAACGAAGGGCCCTGAAAATTGTGTAGCTGGCCCTGGTGGGGGCTGTAGGAAGTCAGCTATGAGCAGAAGTGCCCCCGCCCGCTCACCCCGCACAAGCTCCGAGGAGGCGGCCTGAGGGACCACAGGCACACGGCCTCCCAAGAGCTGAGAACGGCTCCTGGAGGAGCTTTGACCCCACGGCAGATGCCGGGCTTTTGCTCCGCCGGCATCCTGACTGCCTGACTGTTTCCAGACGGCCCAGGCTGCAGTCAGAGAATGATAATGAGCAGTTCCCTCCGAGGATGGGCTAAGTACGGGCAGGAAGGGTAATCATTAGCAGCTCTCTTGTGGATACACTAAGGCCAGCAAAAATGTCTGCAGACAAGTAATTTGGCTGGGCGTGTTTTGACAATAAACTCAAACCAGACAGAAGTCGGGTGGGGAGGGGAGGGAGAAGCCATGAACTTTACAGGAGAAAATAACTAGGTTCCTTCACGCTCATTGTCCCAAGAGATGAGCAGCAAAGAACAAACGTCCCTGTGGAGAAAGCGTGGGCTAATGGGAAGAGCCCTGGGCAAATGTTAGGCCCTGGGGATCCCCGCCTGGCTCTGCTGCTGACCAGCTGGGTGACCCTGGGCAGTTCTCTCAGCCTTGCTGAGCCCCTCTTAGCATCCTTTGGAGATTTCTATAACCTTCAACTCATCTGTGTGCTTGGAGGGAACGATTGGAAGGGGTACCCACGCATCAGCCACCACCTTCCTGCCTAAGCTCAGATGGGAGGGTTGCCAGGGTAGCAGCCCTCAGTTTAGGTATAAATGGGTGAATGTGCCAATAGACAGTCAGACTGAGGAGGGGAGCTCTCTCCCAGGCACCTGCTGTAATGCCTGGAAACCTTAAGCTCATTTCATTTTGAGCTCTAGCTGTCTGGACTAATTATCTACTTTTAGAAATCCACAGATTAGCAAGTCTAGTAAGACATGTTGCTCAGGCATAAAAAGGTCAGTCACCAGGGAACTGAAGAATGTAAACTAATATTTTCCATCATGGTTACTGACAGGTGGTATTCACGTCGACCGGCTCTGAACCCTCATTCCTAAGAGCGTCGCTCACAGGGGCGTCCGTGCCTTAGGCCTCGGCAGACGACTTGGTTTACTGTGGAGCCCAGAGTGTCACTTGGGCCTGCGCCATTTATTTATTTCTCTAGCTATCATTTTCAAAGTAGAGAGTTGAATCTCCTGTACAAGGATCTGTCAATCAAACAGTGCTAAGAACCTGCTATGCATTAGGATTTTTTTTCAAGATTACGGGCCATTGAGAAGAAGTCTGTGATAATCTTTGTCATAAAGCAGCGTTTCTCAGTCTTTTTTTTATTATTGTTCCCTTAAGGAGAAGAATTTAATTTAAATTCTCCCTAACAAGAGAAATTAAACAGTAAAGAGTACAATTTTGTCAGGTACGTTTGAGGTTTGCAGGACCACAACCGTCGTACTAAAGTTTTTTCACACTTCCCGAGAACCAGTTTTTACCCTTTTAGGGGGCTATTCCATCCCCACTGAGAGAGCACGCATAGAGGACCCCGTGGCGGGATCTCGTTGGAGGAGAGACGCGAGGAGGCTGAATGACATGAGGATAAAAGCCCCGAGTTTGGAATCAGACACCCTGGGCTTGGCCTGGCATCAGTGCTCCAAAGTCCTCAGTTTCCTCACCTGTGAAATGGCCCAGTAATGCTTCCTTCCTCACAGTGTTTTGTGAGGATTAAATTAGATAATACTTAACATGGTACTTAGTAAAACGCCTGGCATGAAGTGAGCACCAAATTAAATGGTAGTTTGGGACCAAAATCTGAATTGTTACCTAATGCTGCATAATAAATTACCTAAACTTAGCAGTTTAAAATAGCAAACATTTATTATTTCGGGTGGTTCCTGAGGGTAAGGTATCCAGGACCAGCTCAGCCATGTGGCTCTGGCTCGGGGCCTCTCCTGAGGTCACAGTCAAATGTAACCGCCTCAGAGACAGTTTTTTGAGCAGTGCTATTCTATGTTTTAAGTGATATAAGAAACAGCACATGAAAACTCAGCATAACTCCCATAAAGACATTGTTGAGGACCTTATTTGTCATATCACATTACGTTCTATCCTGTTATTGAGGATCTGTGGGGAAAACCTAAGAAATAGCTGTGCTTTTCTGGAGTGGTTGGTTCATTTGTCGCTTATGGATGCTCCAAATTATGTAATAATCAGATTTCACTTTTGATATTGGCATTGAGAAAATCAGTACAAGGATTGCGTAATATGTATATGTGTTAGCTTTAGACCTGGCTCCACAGGATGTCCCTGTCTTTTGTTTTCCCTTCTCCTCTCTCTCCTTCCTCTAGGTTTTTGTTTTATTTTTTATGTTCTTATAAGCTTCCTTAAAATCTCTCTGGAACAAGACAATAAGTAAGCAAGTAAACAAAACAATATATGTAATTATACACATATAAGTACATAAAATGTAGATAACCTAAGAATACATTTTAAAAATATATTGGTTAAATTTGAAATTGAAATAGAAAACAATAACATTTACAATAGCATGAAAATGTGAAACAGGTAAATTTAACAAAGTTTGTGCAAGGCCTCTACTTTAAAAATTACAAAGCACTGCTGAAGAAAATAAGGAAGACATGAATTAGAAGATGCGATATTAGTAAGATAGCAATGATCCCAAAATTGATATGAAGATTCCACATACTCCCAATGAAAATTACAGCATACATTTACGGCAGAAATTGACATGCTGATTTTAATTTTATTTTAAAATGCAGCAGATGTAGAATAGCCAAAAGAATTTTGAAGACTAACAAAACTGGTGGACACACACTACCAGATTTCAGTATACTCTAAACCTACAGTAATTAAGACCATTTAGTATCGATGCAAGGTAGAAATACAGATCCATGAAACAGAACAGAGAGTCTAGAAATAGACCCAAATATTAGTAGTCAATTGATTTTAAGTAAAACTCCCAAGATACTTCACTGGGAAAAGATGGTCTTTTCGGTAAACAGTATTGGAACAGTGAGCTATCCATATGTCAATCAATCAATAAATAGGTAGGTAGGTAGATAGGTAGTTAAAGAAATGTCAACACTTACTTTAATCATACTTAAAGATTAACTCAAAATGATCATAGAACTAAAGGAAAAAGCTAAAACTAAAACTAAGGAAAAAATAGGAAAAAATCTTTGTGGCACAAAAAGCACAAATTACATGAGAAAACACACTGACAAGTTGGACTTCACAGTTTAAAACTTTCACTCTTCTACAGAAACTGTTAAGAAAAGCAAAAGGCAAACCACAGGTTTGCTTTTTTTAGTAACGTTTGGACACTCAGACACTGCTGGTAGGAATATAAAATGCGATAGCTAGCTTGGGAAAACAGTTAAGTTTCTTGTAAAGTTAAACATACACTAACTCATCCAGCAATTCCTCTCTTAGGCTTCTGCCCAGGAGAAATGAAATCATATGTATATGCAAACCCGTTCAAAGCAGCTTCATTTATAAGAGCCGAAAGCTGGAAACAAGCAAATGCCCACCGCCTGGGGAATGGACAAGCAAACTGAGAGAGTGAACACCCAGCTTCCTTGTCTTTAGGGTGGACAAGCCTGTGGTGCATTCCACACCCTCTCCCAGAGGTCCTTGGCGGGACTGAGCCCCGGGTGCCTGCAGTAAGAGCTTACCCTCCAGCTCACCTTCCTTCTCTGTCTCATGCATGCCCTGCCCTGCCAGCACGTCCTGGATCACGCTGCGTGCACTGAGACCCTTGTCTCAGGGTTGGGGGCAATTCAGTCCAAGACAGTTCTGCTTGGTTGGGAGTTTTGATTTGGTTTCAAAGCATTCTTCATCCCATAACCACACTTCAGGGAAATCTGCAGTTGGGATTCCTGAATCGCTTTTCAAATGGTGTGTGGCTTTGGTCACGAAGAAGACTGAAGTGCCAAGGTGACACGTGGGAGCAGTATTTTGCAGGCTTTGCTCTAGATGGCAATCTGCCACGGGAACGAGGACTTTGGAACCTCTCTCTATTATCCATGCACATGTGACATGAGACGTGGTAAGGCTAAAACTGAGAAGGAAGCAGGCTGCACACTTGGCTTTTCCCTGGAGAAAAATGGCCTTGTCTTTCACTGGGTATAATTATAGACAGATACCCATTATAACACATTTAAGTATTTAAAATTCACTGAGTATCTGCTATGTGCCTGGCACTCTATTACAGACCAAGAAATAAAAGAGGAAGAGATGAGTCTAGTAGGTGACAGAAAGCAAAATGTGAAGCGTGTCGAGAGGCCTGGAGTAGGAGCCTAAGTATGAAGGGAGGATTGGGAGGTGGGGGCCAGGGGACCCTTAAATGATGCTGAAGCGGAGTTTTGAAGGGCGAATAGGAGCTTATCAGATGGAGAAAGGGAAGAAGGGCATCTAGGTGGAGGGCATACTATGTGCAAAGGCACAGAGTGCCCGAGAGCAGGGCGCATTCAGACGGGCAATTTCTGCAGAATGGCTGCAGGGGAGAGGTTTTGTTATGACCAGCAAAGGGAAGAAGCAAATGGAGGTGCAGGCAGGGCGCTGATACTGTCACCCAACCTCTGCTTCAGAGGTGATCCTGTGTAGTTGGGTTGTGTGTGTAGTCACCAAAGAGGCCAAGTAAAAAGCAAATTTCCCAGTGGGTGGTGTAGGAGCTGGGGTAATCATATCCTGGGAATTGAAGAAGCTTGGAAATACACACATCTCCGCTGCCACCCGTTTCCACTCCCACCTGCACCATCGCCACAGCTGCCACTCAAATACCAATGGCTCTGTTTCTTTCCTGCATGAAAAGGGAAGCCCTCTCCATAGGTCTTTAAGGATTTCCAAATGGTGACAGGGTCTTGGCTGCCCGTTTCCTTGGCTGTCAAGCCACATACTTTACTCCATACAGGGAGGATTGTAAAAACGTCTTGTACATTACTGTCCATCTCCCCTTTCCTTCCGACAACGTCAATAGTTTCTGCCAGATGGCCACGATACCTTTTACAAGATCATGGGCTGTTTTGTCTGCCAAAGGACTTAGATTTAGTGCTTATGGCGTTAAGGAGATTACCTCCTAAATGCTAATGTTATGCAGACACCAGAGTTGCCCAATCAGATTCCTCGGCATTGGAGCAGCTTCTTGAAGGCACTCCACTGAGGTGGAGAGGCCCCAAACCTGACATCTTCTCCACATGAAAAGCTGTCCACACGCACTTCATTTGTGCACTGAGAAACTGTGCCAGACAGAAGCCAGACCTTCGGCAGCCACAAACCTCCCTAATCTAGCTCTGTTTGGACTTTGAAAAATTATAAGGAAGTTTCAGGGTTAGTTTTGTTTTGTTTGGGGTTTTTTGGTACACTGAGGTAGAGGTGAGGTCCAGATGTCGAAAGTGAATGACTCCTCTTCTCGCTTCTCTGCTCGAATAAGGGGGACGCCCATGAAAAAGACACTTTCCTCCTCTCCTCTGTCTTCCCTTCCTTGCTCCCCTCCTGTGAACTACTCCTTATATTCAGGAATAGAAAGATGAACAACACTTGGTCCTGCAGTCAAGAAACGTGCAGTGTCTTCAGGGAGAAAGTGTCAACAAGAGCACCAAAGGGTCCTGCTGCCCTGGTGAGACAGGAGCATCACTTGGATGCTGCTAGAAATGCAGAGTTTCAGGCACAGCCAACACCCCCTGCATCCGAACCTACATCTGAGCCGGATCTCCAGGTCACTTGTATGGATGTCGGAGTTTGAGAAACACTGTTCTGTGTCTTCAAAGTAGCTGGCTATGCTCCTCCAAAGCATATAAGCTGGAAATAAAATGAAGAGTTCTGGAACAGGGGAAACCAAAGGTGATAAAAGCAGCTTTGGCAAAAGCTCAATGTAAACCAAGCAAGACGAGAAGAGACCAGCGAACAAGACTGTACACAGAGCGGGTGAGACTGTAAAGTGAAGTCAAGAGAGAGTTCTAGAACAAAAGTAAAAACATTCAGATTCTAGTCCCAGAACTCGTCTCTGTCATTTTTCTGACCTTGTGACACTGGACTAGAATCTCAGTTTTTCATCACTTCTCTTTACAATCCATCTTTGCCTCCTTCCCATTTGCATTCATTCATTCATTCTTTCACTCAGCACCTGCCGGCTCTGTTCTAGGGCTGTGGCATGAGCACAGATGATTAAACTCTGTCATTGTCTACGAGGAGGTCAAGGTCGCAGAACAGCAGGGGAGATGAGGCCTGCAGATGAACAGTTATAGTGCAACCCAGGAAACTAGAGCTTTAGGAGGGTTACAGATGAAGCGGGGGAGTCCTGAGTCAGGCGAGATGACTGCTAGCTGGGATTTCATCAGTTCATGGGGGAAGAGTCTGGGACAGAATCTGTCGGGAGGAATAGATTTCTCCCTCCCCTTCTCTGAATCAGCCTGTGAGACTGAAGCAAGTTTTCTGAAGAAAGCCAGTGAGGGAGCCAACTGGAGCTACAGGCGGGGCCACTTCCATGATATTCCAAGAGTCTGATTTTGAATCCCCTCTAGTTAAATGCAATGGGATTTCTTTTCTGGATCTCTTGCAAAGAATTGAAGACATCCTGCCTGGTTCCCTGATCCTTGGACAGGAGGTGTTTCTCTTCTATGGGCTGACAGCAGGGTTTCCCTCTAAAAAGGGCTGTGTCAGGGGTCTGGGGTCCTCCACACTGACCGTCGGATGTGTGATGGCCAAGATGTGATATTTGGGAAAGACTCTGAGCTTCTGGTGAGGAGAAAGACATGGTTCTGGCTTCACAGACCTAATTCCTGTTTCTGCATTCACTCTGTAATTCACTCAACAAACACTTATGGAGTGCCTGTTAGGTACTGTCCAGAGCGCTGGGGACACATCAGAGAAACAGAGAGTCAAGGGTTTCTTTCTGTTTGTTTATTTGTTCATGAGCTTGTATTTAATTGTGGGAAAGCAGAAGATAAACAAGAAAACTAACAAATAAACACAAAGTGTTAAATAATGGTGACTACTCTCAAGACAAGAGAGCAGGGTAATGTTGTAGAGAACGAGCTGGAAGGTAAAGAAGCAGGTGTGGACTCCTTTAGATGGTCAGGGACATCCTTCCAGGAAGCGACATTTCAGGGGAGCGCGGAGTGATGACCAGGAGCCATGTAAGGATCGGGCATTCCTTGCTGTGGCCCGAGAAATGTGCCTTGTTTTGAAGCTCAGTCTTCTTATCCCTGAAGTGGAGAGAATGAGGCCGACTTCACAGGGTTGTTATAAAAATTCAAATCAGCAACATCTTCAAAGCACGTGGAACTGTGCCGCCTGTGTCCTGCGTCCTTACTCACCCTTTCTGTCCTTCCTTTCCCCTAAAATCAGGCTTTGGGACTAGGCGAGGCCTAATCCCACCTCCTCGGAGCTGGCTCCTTAGGGCTCCAGCCTCTCTGATGCTCCAAGCCCTCCCTGGGCTTCTGACACAGACCTCACACCCTGGAGGTCAGGAATGTGGCTGCCTTTGGCACTTTAAGCAGATACTGGAAAATATCCGAACTCTTCATGTTTACCTCTCAATCTCTAGACAAGAGAGGATCTAGAATGTACCCCATTAGCCTCCATCTCTTTCTGATGATAGGTGAGCTTGCTGAGGATCCCTGATGAAGCCCTTTGTATATATGTGTTTTGAATTGAAAATAGCTTCTGATTAATGGTTACAAATGTACTGTTTGTGAGATAAACAGCCTGTTTTTAACTGTGCAGATTCTTCACAGACAGCTCCCATTTTTCTGTTGTCTCCTTTTCCTGGGAACCTAGGCTGAGTTTTGTGTTAGGTCAGGAGAGGCCCATTGGTCCAGTGGCATTTTTCTAAGGCTGATAAAGTGTTTCCGGGTAAGGATGTCCCTCGATAGAGGTCCAATGTGCTGTGTGGGGTCATCTCCCCACTTAGGCATGAACACCTAGAATATGGTGGAAGTGAGGGTAAGGATGGAGGTTAGGAGAGCAAGGACCACCTGGGGCCAAGGGCACTTCTGTTCTTGCAGAAAAGGAGGAGGCAGACGCTCTGGGAACCTCTATTAGGTATTTCTGACTGACACACGGGAGCAACAGGTTGAGCTGAACTTGACAGGTCTGAAGACAGATAAGGAAGACAGGAGTGTAGGTTCTGGGAACAAGAAAGGGCTGACGCTGGAAACAAGTCTTCAGAGACCCTGTAGGCTCATGTTCCTGGACTCCACCACACGCTCAGGCTTAACTCCCTGACTCTGCTACCTGCTAGCTGCATGGCCCTCCTCAGGCAAGTCCCCGAGATGCTGTGAACTCCCACGCGGCACAAAGACTTGCCCAAACACGGTGCTAAGAGGCTTGCCCAAACTTTAGTCTGGCTTCTTCCTGCAGTCGATCGACACGTCCCTAAAGGTAACCCCAGCCCCTGTGCTGACTCTTTGCTCAAGAAAAAGCAATGCATCCCGACCCACCTTGCCCAACCATTTGCAGCAATTCTCTAATCCCCATCTCTTGTAATTTTACATTTCCCTATAGTGCCAGTCCCCTTTTTGTTTTTCACTTCCCCACAGTCCCATTTTTGTTCCCTACATGTTCTCCCTTTAAAAACCCCAGTCCCTTCGTGGTATCTGGAGTTGGGCTCAGTTTATACAGGAATCTGTCTCCCCTACTGCGGTAGCCTGAATAAGGTCTGTCTTGCCACCTTTAACAAGTGTCCACTGCTATTGTTCTTTGATATCACTTAACACTGATGAATGGTCTTCCTCACCTGGAAAATGGAGATCATTACAGCACGTCCATCACAATGAGCTAATGAACTCCATAGTACAGTGTGTATAACAGCATCTGGCTTGTATTCTAATCACAACCCAATTCTTCTTAGCTGTAATTGTTGTGATAGCTGTGACTCCAGCCGGGGTGGGAATCCTGACCAGGGACATGAGGGCATTACTTCAGTGTTGTTTGGTCAGTTACTAAACCTGGCTCAGGAAAGCCCCAAGAATGCTGGTCTGCGGTTGGCAAGGTGTCTGAATGCGGAAGAGAGAAGCACGTTGAGGGTCTTCATTTCATGCAGCGTTTTTTTTTTTTTTGCTGAGCTAGCTGGCCTCCTCTGCTATTCCTCAGGAAAACAAAGGAGCCCTCCCACCAGCCTGCTGGGCAACACAGAGAAATGACAGCTGCAAGAGGATGAAGTATTACATCCTATGTCCCCGACCACAGGTCGAACGCCCTCATCACGCCTCGGAAGAAACTATAGTTCATTGACCCAACAATTTAAATCATCTGCAATTAAGGATGAAAGCTTTTTCCCCCTTAACTGCCCCCTCTGCGAAGTATGAAGAGGGAACAGTGACTCTGCTTCCCAACAATGAATGACCCTGGGGCCAAAAGACTGTGTCTTCAAACCCTGGGGGACTAAGCTTCAGTGGATGCTATAAATGGGTCTTCACAGACCTGCCCAGGGCTAACAGAGTAATAAAAAGGTGAAGGATTCCCTCGCACCATCCAGAAGATGCATAGGAAACTGTAGGTCCCCTCGTCTACAAAGCAGAAGGAAGGATAAGAAAGATGACATTTGTGTGTGCCATTTGTGAAGGGACAGGTGACTACGCAATAAGCCAGAAATCAGAAAAGGTATCTGACGATGGCCTTGACGTCCCTGCTCCTTACCCGGCTGAGACACGTGGAAAGAGCATTCTAAGCAGAGTAATGTGCATTCTAGAGGAGTCTCTATTAAAAAATCATGAGCCTTCTCCCTTAATTCCTGCCTGTCTGTACAGGAATGGTTTCCAGTATGTGGTCCCAGGACCGGCAGTATCAACACCGTCTGGGAACTTGTTAGAAATACAGATTCTAAAGCCGCACCCCAGAGTTACTGAATCGCAAACTCTGAGTCTGAGGTCCAGTGATCTGATCTGTATTTTAAAAAGTGTTCTGGGGGTGTGAAACGGTATGTCATTGTGGTTTTGATTTGCGTTTTACTGGTGGCTAACAATATTGAGCATCTTTTCAAGTATTTATTGGCTATCTGTGTATCTTCTTTGGAGAACTGTCTAATCAGATTGTTTGCCCATTAAAGGAAAAAGAAGTGTTCTAGGTGATAGTGTTGCACACCCAAGTTTGAGAAGAAGTGCTCTCAGAGATTAGATTCCATTCTCAGCATTTGACCACTTCTCTCACTTCCTGACTATGAGGGCTAGATTTTCCAAGAATGATTGTTCTCAATCAGTCTCAAAGTCCTATCAATTGAACAATAAGAAATACGTTCTTGTTAAAACAGGAGCCCTAAGGATGTCGTCAAGGAAAGATGAAGACCAGCCATGCAGTTCACCAACTCTTAGTTCCTCCTTCTGTCACTGCTACACCGTCATTGCAGCCTTAGTGCTTGGCCTCCAGAGGTTCCAGAGAGGAAAAAAACCAGCGTCCCACACCCAGGTGGTGGGCTGAAGCACGGCTCTCGTGTCCCAGGTTCTGGTAACTTCAATCTGGCTTTTGTTTAAGTCCGTTTTATAGTTTCCGCAGACCTGGACGGCTGAATCTCAAAATGGCCCCGGACCACGCAACTTGTGTTCCCTTCCAGAGGCTGATGTTGTCTCCCTTCTGCTTGCCAACAGCAGAGGAAGGGCTGCTGAAGACAGCCGAAACCTGGTCTTCAGATGGGAGAGGGAAGTATGACACTGGCTGCCACAATTACAAAGACGGTTGGCATCAAGAGAGCATGGGGGAGGACAGATATTTGGGATTAAAGTGTCAGTTTCTTTCAGAAACCTTTCACCAATATCTCTTTGGGCTTGAAAGCCCTCCACTGCACAGTGCTAAGTGAAATAAGCCAGACATGAAAGGGCAAATAGGTCAGAGTGATGACATCATCACATGATACTCCACTTATCTGAGGGACCTAGGGTAGTCAAATCCATAGCCCAAAAGTGGCATACAGGTTTCCAGGCGCTGAGAGCAGGGGAGGATGGGGAGTTACCGTTTAATGGGGACAGAGGTTCAGTTTGGCATAACTAAAAATTTCTGAAGATGGATGGTGGCAATGGTTGCACAGTAATGTGATTGTACCTAATGCCACTGAACTGTCCACTTAAAAATGGTTAAAATGTTAAATTTTATTTTATATGTATTTTATCACAATTTTTTAGAAGGTCAAAAAAATAAGCTATCCACTGGCCCTTGGCCATTGCTTTAGTATCAAGACAAAGACCTTCACCTGGCTTCACAGGCCCTGAGTGGTCAGCACCCTTTCTCCAGCCTGTCGCAAGCACCGCGGCCTTCTTTGGGTTCTTCATGAACGCCATGTGCCCTCCTGCCCACGGACCTTGTTCCCACCCTTCTTAACTAGCTCACACTCTTCTGTGAGATTCCACCTCATCAGTGGCCTCAGTGTCTTCATCGCAAGATTTTAGGCAACTTGAAGGCAGGGTCATATCAGTCTTCTTTAGTGCTCCATCCTCAGGGCCTACCACAGTGTCTATCCCCAAGTAGAAACTCAATAAAAGATGTATTAAACAAATAAATCAGGAAACGGAGAGATAGGGCCATTTCCCTTTCATTCTCTGATGAGCGCCAACTTACCTGGGTAAAAACCACATGGAGGTGTAATCAAAGCCAGAGAGTCTCAAACTTGCTGGCTTCAGGACCTCTTCACAGTCTTGAAAATTATTGAAGACCCCAGAGAACCTTTGTTTATGGGACTATATCTATTGATATTTATCACATCAGAAATAAAAACTAAGATTTTCTTTTTTGGAGGAAGATTAGCCCTGAGCTAACATCTGCTGCCAATCTTCCACTTTTTGTTGAGGGAGATCGGCCCAGAGCTAATATCTGTGCTCATCTTCCTCTATTTTATATGTGGGACACCTGCCACAGCATGGCTTGAAGAGCAGTGCTAGATCTGCGCCTGGGATCAGAACCCACGAACCCCAGACCACCGAAGCAGAGTGTGCAAACTTAACCACTATGCCACCAGGCCAGCCCCGTAAAAACTGAAAATTTTTTAAAAGCAAGAATTTGTGACACATTCCACTAACCACCAAAACAATGATGTGTTATTAGCCTCTGGAGAACTCCCCTGTACACTCCTGAGAGACAAGAGTGAAAGAGGACAATACCTTCTCAGTAGTCTTATAAAAACGGCTTTGACTTCCCCCTTACTCTGAAAGGGTCCCAGGAACACCCAGTGGTCTCCAGATCGTACTTTGTGAACGGCTCTTCCAGGCATTTAAAATGGCATGTGCCCAGCTTGAGCTGGTGTGCTCCTCGGTGCTCAGTGCTTGAACTGGGCTTTCTGGAGGCAGACGGGCCTCAGAGTGGGGAATTTGCTGCCAGCAATATGGAAGTTGGTGTGGCCAAAGCTGAGCTGTATTGGTGTCAGTAGTGAGAGTGTGGAAAGTCAGCACGTTCACCAAGGGCTCCTTGAACACCCGCTGTGTTCCAAGCGTAGATCTAGGCACTGGAAATATAAAGACACGTATGACACAGCTCCTCTCCTTGTTTCCCTGTGGGCAGCTTCTGAAACCTGGAGGAGAGCTTCCAGAAACTTGACAAGGACCCATCTTCAAACACGCAACAGTCTCATGTAATGGGGTTATCTGTGAGTACTCACACTTCACGTAATCTGAAGAGTGGAATATACTTTACAGAGAGTCATAGGCTGTGATGGACAAAGGGCATCTTCGGTCTGGCTGGTCGAAGACGGTGGTTGCCCAGGAGAGGCTCACAGGGGAGTTGGAGATTCTAGCCAGCTGTACACGTGGACGTCCTAACACAAGTGCACACATCTGTTCCCAAAGCAGGCCTGGATGCAGCCTCTCCTTCCTTCTCCCTAAAGCAGGCCTGCAGACAAAGAGAGTTAAACGTTCCAGATAACGTTAAAAAAAGGAGATCACTCAATGCCAGGATATTATGGGAACTGGTACAGATAGAGCTGCTTTGGGTAAAAATCTTTCCTAATTTCCACTTGTGATGCACCTCAGCTTTCCTTGCTAAGTCAGCGAACACCGAAAACAAGGAGAGAAGGTGCTTCCCAACTTCTCTCCATCTTTCCTTGACTTCGAGCCCACCTGGAGATTCTGTAACAACTCAACGGTAGACAGACTTCCCTTTCTGCTCCTGGTAGTTATTATTCTCTCTGCTCCAACCATATGGACTCAAAGGAGCTTGACCTTTTGGGATGCCAATCTCCTGAAAGGATGCTGGAGCCTGTTTCCAGACCCAGCAATGGTGCTTCGAGGGATCTACACCTCAGTGACTAATCAGAGTTGTATATGAAGACCTATTCCAGAGCAGGTTTAAGAAATGTTCTCCTGGCTTATTCTTACAGGGAAACAAGCAATGTTTCCAATGGAGAGAATATTTTTGTATATCCATGCAATGAAATAATACTCAGCCATTAAGGATGGAGCAGTAGATGGATATTTACTGTCATGGAAATATTTGAAAAAGGCTAATTACACAATATGTGTCTAGTATAAACCCAGTTTCTGCCATGATCCCCTCACCAAAGGTTTTACAAAAGGTGGCAATAGAGGTTATTTCTGGACAGTAAGATCATTTTCCCCTTTCTTTTCTCTTTTTTTCCTGCGCTTTTGAGTATAATTGTCAAAAATTGTATGTAAAGTGTACAATTTGATGTTTTGACGTGTAGAGTCATGCACTGCATACCGATGTTTCAGTCAATGATGGATTGTACATACGATGGTGGTCCCATAAGATTAGTACCATACAGCCTGGGTGTGTAGTAGGCTATAGCGACCAGGTTTGTGTAAGCACACTCTGTGATGTTCCCACAATGACGAAATTGCCTAACAATGCATTTCTAAGAATGTATCCCTGTTATTGACACACAACTGTATACACTGCAAAATGACAACCACAATTAAGATAACATATCTATCACTCATACAGTTAACTTTTGGGGGGTGATGAGAACACTTAAAATCTACCCTTGAAATCAAGTCTATAGTTAGTATAGTCACGCTGCTGTACGTTAGATCTCCAGAACTCATTCATCTTGCATAACTGGAAGTGTGTACCCTTGACCAACATCTCCTCATTCCACCTCCCCCGGCGACGACCACTCTACTCCGTGCTCTATGAGTTCAACTATTCCAGATTCCACATATCGATGAGATCACGCGGTGTTTGTCTTTCTGCGTCTGGCTTACTGCAATTAACATAAGGGCCTCCGGGTTTATATACGTTATTGCAAATGGTAGAATTTTCTTCCTTTTAAAGGCTGAATAATAATCTATTGTGTGTGTGTGTGTGCGTGTATACATATATATATATATCACATCTTCTTTATCCATTCATCTGTTGATGGACACTCAGGGTGTTTCCATGTCTTGGCTGTTGCGATAATGCTGCTGTGAACATGGGGTGCAAATATGTCTTTGAGATACTGATTTCATTCCTTTTCCATGTATACCCAGAAGTGGGATTGCCGGATTGCCTTTATTTTCTATAATATATGCATTTCTTTTAAAATAAGAAAATAAAGCAATTAAAGTTATTGAAATTTAGAAATTATATTGCAAGTGGCAGTGATCTCCAATGTTGCCACGTTGGCAAAGGCATCTTCCTGTCTGTCTAGGAAACAAGCAAATCCAAGGCCCTGAGGCAGGAGAGAAGGCTTTGAGGGTGCCCAGCCTGCCACAGGCAGCTTTGTTCCACCAGGAGCAGGACATATCAAGACTTCAGCCAAATGCTGACTGATCTAGAAATCACATCCCTTCTGAACTGCATCCTCTGGGAACAGTTCAGACCTATCCAGTTCAAGCAGATTACATAATGGGGCTGGTGGAGAAATCGATGTGGCCAATGCTGAGTTCCATTTGTGTCAATGGTGGGTTTTGCAAGAATCAAGTTAAAAAATGCCACGTAAAAGACACATGAATTTGAAGCGTCCATCAATGAGCTGGGAAAATGTGCATTGCAGTACCGGAGGAGAAGATCTGTTTCACAGAAGAGAAACTGGGAGAGAAAGAAAGCAGAAATTCCCTGGGAGTAGGCCTTCCAGCATCTCTTTGGGGTGGCACAGACTCTAACAGGCACCCCACTGTCTGAGCCCTCTGCATGGTCAGGAAACGTGGGCCCATAGTCACCTCTGGTTCGAAGTGCCTCAGGGATTGGCAGTTGGGACTGACGACTCAAGGAATGGGGCGAGGTTCTGTGACTGTGTAGAGATGGCTGAACTCCCACGTCACACTCCAGAGTTTGGGGAGCTATTTCACACAGCGGTTTTTCACTTATTCTTGCAAAATCCACAAGAGAGGAACAGTGCAGGTTTCACCTTCTCTGCTTTTCAGATGGAGAACAGGAGGTGAGAGTGGAGGCAGGAGGCAGGTAGGGAGTGGGAGGAAAGGAGGAGAAGAGGAAAAGTCACGTTCCTGGGAGTCTGCTCTGTGCTAGTGCTTTCTAGAATTCTCTCATTTCAATCGCCTTTGGACTAGGCAACCGCTGCCATCACAGGTTCACAGAGGCACAAATGGAGGCTGGAAGAGTTTGTTAACTTTCCCATGTCACACAGCCAAGCCTTGAACCCTTGGCTGGTCCCTCACATAGGGTCACGTGGCCCCTACAGCTTTGGACTCAATTAAGTTTGTCCAGGCACCCACCGAAACTGACCTCTACCCTATCTTTTAAGATAAAGTTTACATGTAAACAGCTTCTGCTAGGTTCCGGCATACTCAACTCTGTCACACTTACAAAAACAGATAAATTCGTTACAAATGAACTTTATCAATTTTCCTTGGTTTTTGTTTAAGGAAGAACCAGACAATCCCTGAGAGGCGATACCTTAAATGCCCACCAAGGGAATGTGGGAACTTGAAAATAGCAAAGCCAGACTTGCAGGTACAGCTCAGGAGTGATCAGTGTTCCAACAAAGACCCTGGCTGGAGGGCAGGCAGACAGGAGCCTGCCAATGCCTTCCCGCTCAGAGTCCCAGGGGCTGGGGGACAAGGAAGCTTGGAAAGTGGGGTGGAAAATGCAGTAGGAGCTGGCACCAGACAAAAGTGATCATACCCATTGGAAAAGGTGTGGCCCTGCCCAGCTAACACGGGTGGTTACAGCCAAAAGGGAAGAAATGTGTACATCCATCTCTATACATATACACACTCTCTTTGTGAGCAGAAACACCAGGGGAAAGTGCTGGAAAGAAATACATCCGAGTCATATTCTTTTTTTCTTTCTTTCTATCTTTCTTTCTTGTTTTTTGGTGGGGAAGATTGGCCCTGGGCTAATATCTGTTGCCAATCTTCCTCTTTTTGCTTAAGGAAGATTGTTGCTGAGCTAACGTCTATGCTAATCGTCCTCTATTTTATAAATGGAATGCTGCCACAGCATGGTTTGATGAGTGGTGCAGAGGTCTGTGCCCAGGATCCCAACCCGCGAACCCCGGGCCACTGAAGCATGTGCAAACTTAACCACTATGCCACTGGGCCGGCCCCTGGGGTCGTATACTTGATGATTTTCTTTTCTTTTTTTGATTATCTATATTTTCTCATTATAATTTATTCTTTTTGTTTTCTTTTAAAAAATGGAGAAACTTAGAAGGTGAATGAGGCTTGCTTTCATTGACAGCGTGCAGCTCCCCTCCTACAGCCATGGTGGACAGAGCAGAGCTTCAGAAGGAGTTTGCTGCTTTTGAAACTCCTCACCAGAGGACTAGCACAGAAGATGTCTGGTTCACCATCTGCTCCTTGAAAGGAGCCGAGGCGGGAATGCAATTGCTTGTTCCCTGCACCTTTGAGAAGGCAGGGCCAACATCAGCACATCCATGAGGGGCCCAGGTCTTGGGGAGGACACAGCCCTTACTTCCTACGAGCACAGCCTAAGGCAGATGGTGCCAGACCCTTCTAGATGCTACTCTCAGTAAACTGTGGGGAGAAGCTGCTGAGAAAATACAGAAATGGATTTGCTTTTTATGCCATGGCAGTTAGACTGCTAAAATCAGACAGACATTTGGTAACTTACATTTTTTACCATTTTATTCGGTGAAGGGAGCAAGACCTTCTCAAGTTTGACTTGCCTGCTACTTGGGTCCTACTTTAGGTGTTTTCCAGTTCAGAGGTTGGCCCACACTGCATAGGGGAACACGTTCTTTCCTATCAGTAACAACAGCCCGGCTCCAACATCATCATCTCTGCAGCGCTCCTGGCAGGCCGGCCGCGATCCTGAGCTGTCGTGGTTGGCTGTTTCTCCAGAGAGAGGGCGGCATCTGTGCTGACTCCCCACGTCCCCACCTGCCCTCCTGGTGCACTGCAGAGACAGTGGGTGGGTGGGCCTAGTGCCTGTGGCCCTGGGGACTCAGCGGGCCCTCCTGGGGCTGAACCAGCAAACCTGGTGTCGTTAATACAAAGCTCCAATCTACCCCTCTAGTCAAAGGTGTTCTTTGTAAAGTTGGCCATGCCTGGATACATGGCCATCTCTTCGCCGGGCTGGAAGGGAAACTTCTTGGCACAGAGTCCTTAGAGACCTTTTGTCATCACAAAAGGGAAATGTGATAGCCTGAACTGGTGACCGCCCCTCCCTGAGAGGAGGGCACAGGCACTATTAGCCTTGCCCTCCTGGGTTGGCCATACTTGGTTCGCCCACCCCCATAACTGTACAAAGAAAAGTCCAAGAGAAAGCCACCCCAACCCCTTCTCAATCTCTTGTCCACACTGGGGACACTGTCTATTGGGGTACAGTCTAGGAGAATTCCTGGCTGCTCCCTACGTGCTAAGACAGCGATGGAGCGGGAATGAGGTGCAGTGCATAGCAGAGTCCTAGGGGAACGCAGCCCAGAGAGAACATCCAGCTGCTGAGAATTTCCTAACAGATCGACTGTGACAGACTTCAGTTCTTCCCGTGGAGCTGCCCGCATAGCACTCGTACTTGTGTCCATGCACAACGAGCCGATTGAACAAATCCTGGCCAGGTCGGCATGCCCTGGACTCACACCTGATGTCTGCTGCTCTCACAGCTCCTCTCCGGTCTCTACTGTCCTGCTTGTTATGGTAAGTTACTGCAATTTCTGTAGGTAATTAATCGCCACCCCTGGTGCTGGGGGTCAGCCCTGTGGCTTCTTTACCCTTACACCCACTGCAGTGCAGAACACCACAGCTAGCACATAGTAGGTGTTCAAAAGCAAGGGCCCAAAGTCTTGACTGACTTGCGCAACTTCGTATGCATCATTATATCCACAATTACATCCCGGCCATCGGCAGCTCCTCCCCATACACTCCACACACAGTAGCACACAACTGCAATTTGACTTTTGTCCGGTCGTACATATGACAGCAATTTGTAAACTGTCAAGCTCCACAGGTATGTGAGGTGGCATTGCTCACTCCCTTGCAGGATAATGGGACTCAGATAAAAGCCGGCTTCAACCTGAACTGTCATCGTAAATGTACACAAATACGGATTCACTCCTCAGGACCTTTGCTCTCTGAGTATATAAAATTCTTCTTTGAGTCTCTTTGCCAATTTCCTCTCCAAGTTACCAAGCGGCTATTTGAGAAAGCAACTGAGAATGGCCTTCTTCTGAAAGGGGGGAGGGAATCGCTGCATTCCAAGGCCTGTTTTTATTAAAAGTATTAGTAAAATGGTACTCAGTTTTTGGTTGGAGGTGCTTCCCAGCATCTAAACCACCTTCCTGGGTTTGGAGAATTCCCCACCAGGGATGTCGTGCTGAGTCCCAAGCTGAGAAATCCAGAAAGAATCTAGACGCACGCATTCGCAGTCCATGGCAACAAGTGGACGGTGCTCTCCAGCTCTCCCTAGAGTCCTGTGGAGATGACCTGAAATGTCTGAACAGGGCTGCAGCAAAGCCTCAGGAGTAGCAACGGGAAATCTACCAGGATGGATGCAGGCAGCCAAGGCCCCCGGCTTAGCAGGCCTGACGGCTTTCAGGAGCCCAGAGTCCCTGCACGCCATCCCAGCAGAGGAGCCAACCCTCGGCAAGTCCCTGCTTTTTAGTCCTCCACGTCGCCCAACTCCTGGTTCTGGCTTGGGTACCATCCTCCATTTCAAAGGGAAGCCCCATGAAT
The DNA here is from genome assembly GCF_021613505.1 of Equus quagga. Lineage (NCBI taxonomy): Eukaryota > Metazoa > Chordata > Mammalia > Perissodactyla > Equidae > Equus > Equus quagga. The sequence goes on from NC_060277.1 coordinate 60,307,053, forward strand.
GAGGACAGCCCTTCCCATCAGAGGAGTTAAATCTTTGTGGCCACCTCTGAGTATGTCCTTTGGAAACGGAATCCTTGAGTCAAAAGGTATTTGAATTTAGAAAGCTTTTGATGTATGCTGCCAAATTCCCCTTCAGAAGAGTACCGATTTACCCATTACATTTCTCCTGGCAGAATATTAAAGGGGCCTCTGCCTGGATCCTAGCTAACACCGGGGATTACCATTCTGCTGACTTCTCGCCAATTTGATGGGTTTACCACAGTATGTCGTTGCTGTTTTAATTTGCACTCTTTTTTATTATGCATAAAGTTAACATTTTTTACATGATAATTGTCAATTGTCTGTTTGATCTTTGCTCTGTTTTATTTCCACATGTTCATTTATTTTTCTCTTAGTGATTTATAAAGAAATTTAACATATCAACAATTTTTTTCTGCCATTTTTGTCAGAAAAACTGTTTCCAATTTGCCATTTCCTTCATAATTTATTTTTTTACTGTATATATACTCTACAAACCTCTGTGTATATATGTATGCATACATGTACATATATACATGTGTAAGCATGTACTCTATACCGCTAATTATCAAAGGAAATAAAAAATGAAACATTATCTTTTATATCCCACTCTCTTTTCCATATTAAGATGAAGAGCTGAGCACTTTTATTACTCTTTCCACTCACTGATTGGTTTCAGTACGATAATCTGAAGACTTAGGCTCAGATTGTCACTATTACATTATTATTTTTATATTAAACATCTTTTATTTGATGAGCAACTTGTGACATCTGCATTAAGTTTTGTAAATAAACATACATGGAAAGCACTTAGCATAGTGGCTGGCAGATAGTAAGCACTAAATAAATGTCGGCTCTAAAATGATTATTTCAACAAATATTTTGAATTAATTCCATGTTTAACTGTTTTCATGCTCACAGAATTTCCTAGTCTTCAGGTCTTAATTTTGTTCTGCATTTCACATGGAATGAATTTTCATTTTCAAGTAATATTTTTCAACAAATATATCCTGAGAGGATGTTTTTTTTGAAGATTGGCGCCCGAGTTAACAACTGTTGCCAATCTTGTTGTTTTTTTTCTTCTTCCCAAAGCCCCCCAGTGCATAGTTGTATATTCTAGTTGTAGGTCCCTCTGGTTGTGCTATGTGGGACGCTGCCTCAGCATGGCCTGACAAGTCGTGCCATGTCCGTGCCCAGGATCTGAACCGACGATACCCCGGGCCGCAGAAGTGGAGTTCATGAACTTAACCATTCGGCCATGGGGCCGGCCCCTATTTTTATAAACCTTCGGCTATCTGGCAATCTTTCTATTTTCCTCATATATAAAAGAAAAACTGGTAGAGTTAACTATTGTTTCGTCACAATACTTTTCCCTCAAACTCTTTCTTTGGTTCCCTTATTTTTTGCTGTTTGGCATAATACTGGAGAAATCTGAAAACCACCAGATTTGCATTTCTTTGCCTTTGATTTGCCCAGTTTTTACTGGATATTTATGGAATTTTTCTTTGTCTTTATAAGGAAAAGTTTTGCTCTGGTTTTTCGAGGTGGTTTTATATTTTTCTCCAATATAATGCGGTAAAGTCTTTCAATCTGCAAAGCCTTTGTAGGAAATTAAAAATAAAGTGTATTATGCATGTGTGTGGCTATGCGTGTTTAATTACTCATTCTATTGTACTTCTGATTTTATTCTTTGGAAACATATTTGATTTTTAAATTTTGGCCTTTGTTTCCTTGCTTCAATGCATATTCCCCCTGGTTTCGTCACGTTCGTTACATAATGATTTGCTCCACCTTACCATCACTTGGGCTCTCTGTGTCATCCCAGGGGGATTGTAATCCTGCCATTGAACTTTTGGTTTCTTTGTCATTTTTCCTCAGCTGCACCATCTATCTTTTACTTTCATCTTGTCTTTCCATCTCAGACCGTTGTCTCCTTGTGATTTCTCATTCCTGTTTGATCAAGGCCATGCTATCTTGTATTCCATTAAGCATACCAAGCATTTATGAGAAACTTTCTTCTGAGCCCTGAAGAAGATCATTTTCAGGGGTCTGCTCCTCTTGAGATGGCTATAACTTTGTTAAATCGATATTTACTTTTTTATTTTTATTTTTTTGGAGGAAGATTAGCCCTCAGCTGACATCTGCTGCCAATCCTCCTCTTTTTGCTGAGGAAGACTGGCCCTGAGCGAACATCCATGCCCATCTTCCTCTACTTTGTATGTGGGCCGCCTACCACAGTATGGCGTGCCCAAGCGGTGCCATGTCCGCACCCAGGATCAGAACTGGTGAACCTTGGGCCGCCGAAGTGGAACATGCGAACTTACCCGCTGCGCCACCAGGCCAGCCCCAAAATCAACATGTATTAAGTGGAGCCCAGGGTGCTGGATGGTGAGCAGAAGTTCAACAACAGACCACAGGAGGAACTGAAATAGATAAGTCTATTACTCGCAGGTCCTGCTAGAAGTACCTGCGTGTTTCGAGGAGCCACACGGGGAGGTCAAGGCAGATCTCAGACAGAGAGAGACAGGACCTGGGACAGGCCTTTATTAGGGTCTATGGGTGGAGTGCTTGGGGTCCGTAGGCTAAGGCTGGATTGGTCAATGTAAACCAAAAAGATCAGGGTTCTGGTAAGCTCCACAGGGATCATATCTATAGGCACAGGGGGAAGGCCCGGAGAGACGGAGGCATCTGTGGGTCACCAGGGCTGTTGGGGAAGTCATATCTGGAACTTACATTTGCTGTGACTCTGGGGGCTGCTATCTATAGGGCAAGCATGTGCATGAGGGGCTAGTGTCAGTTTAAAGTCCCTGCAGGCCACTTAGCCAAAGAAATGGATGCGGAAGCAGCAATACCGTGGAGCAGCTCGGCTGAACTCTCAACAGAGACTTAGGAAGGGTGAGATCTATCCAGGCAAGTGCGTTGACCTGGATTCCATGTGGTTCCCGTCTCCTTTCCAGGGCATCTTAATAAGCCTCCAGCCCCACGCACGCCCCAAGAAAGCGTTCATATGGGGCCAACTCCATGCACTGAGGTGGGCAGGTCTCCTACCTCCTTCTCCACGATACACACTCTCTGCCTTGTTGTGTGATACACCTCATCCATGGAGTAAATAAAAAACTATAGTTTCTAGCATTTATTGTTAACGAGAGCATTGCGTTCTCTCTCCTCTTTTCTCCTTGCTTAAAAGGATTACACCCCTGAAGATTCAATTTGACATTGTCAACCAGCTCTCTGTACCAACTGATGATTTAAAGAGAACTGCTGTATCTTTTCAAGGGTAAAAATATAGAATAAGAAGAGAACTGGGTTGTCCCACCCAAAAAAGCAGACACACAATAGAGAAACAGCTGCTGGGTTTCTTTCTTGATGTGGAAGCAGAACAGATAGAAGCAAAGAGCACAAGCTTTGAAGTCAAATGGGCTGAGTTCAAACCCCGTTCAGATAACTTGTCCAAGATCACGCAGGGACCCGGTGAGCTCGGGCAGTTGCCTGATGCCCCCATGACTTAGTTTCCTCATTGGTAAAATGAGGAGGAAGGGTAATAACAAAACTTCTCGGAGGATTGTAAAGAGAGTCACTACAAATAAAGGCCTGTAGGAAGCATTGAGTAAATATTAGTGACTGTGAGTGAGCATGAGGGATCCTACTGGCTGATAAAAATATTCTAAAATGGCATTATGGAGATGGCTGCACAATAAACCATTGAATTATGCATTTGAAATGGGTGCAATTTATGATACGTGAAATACACCTCAATATAGTTATTTTTTAAATAAACATTTGTCGTCATTACATGCCAACCCTGCCAATAGGTTGATTTTATGTACTAATTTTATAAGTTTTTGTATTTTCCCCTGAGACTTCTGAGCCCCTTCAATATCTGCTATTTACTTTGATAATGAAAGGATTAAGGATCTGAAAACAATGTTATAGAATATTCCTTGTGCTCCCAAATTATGCTCTTCTCATACCATTTCCCCAGATTCTGGACATTTAGTTTTACTTTTAACTATTCAGTGTTCAGTTCGGGGGTCAGGAGACCCGGCTTCACGGCCCAGCTCTGACTTAATCAGCGTTAGAATTAAGGTATCGGCTCCTCTCCAGCCTCAGATTATTCCTCAGCTGCTGAAAAGAGGGAAATGAACTAAACGATCTCTACTCTTGCCTCCAGTCCATAGGACACGGCATCCTTTTCTCATCCTCTCCAAGATCTCAGATAATTAGAAGCTGGATACAAATGTGGATTTTATTTACACGACATTGTGCCACTGTTTACAGTTATGTCTCAATCCAGTCCTATTTCCATCTCTCCTCTGCCCCACAGAGTCCCTGGAGAGAAGTATGTTCACAGGAAAAAAGGGACAGTGGAGTAAGAAATGCCTGCTTCGCTCATGTTTTAGCCCCCATACTCAAGGCAAAAATCCAGGGCCCTAGGCTGGGGCTCATGGAACATCCTCCATGCCAATGCCATGCAGGCCAAAGTAGCCACAAACCAAAGACCACTCCACCTTCTCAAAACAGACATTGAGAATAGAAAACAACTTGCTGTCAAAAGATCCAGAACTGGGTCCACCGTTTCCCACGTGAGGACTCTCGGACAAGTCACTTCGCTTCTTTAAACTTCAATTTCCTGGTCTTTAAATTGAGTTAATGACCCATATCTTTCAGTGTTGCTATCAAAGTGTTAAAAACATACCGTGTGAGAGCATCTGGCACATCCTAAGAACTTAATGGACTCTGAGTAGATGAACCAACGAGGCATTGACAAAGGACGTGGTTTTTCCAGGGTCAGCTGAGGTGAGCTTGCTAGAGCTGGACGGAGTCCTGAAGTGGGAAGTCTAATTAGGCTGAGCAGACAGGGACCCTTTCTCCCTTGCTCTTCTGTTTTTCTGTTGGCTCTAATAGAGAGAAACGAGTTAATGAAAAACAAACATTTCCTAGTAAGCTCTCTTCAAACAGCTGAGGGTTGTTGCAAGGCTGAGAAAGAAAACAACTTCAACTCAATTCGAAAGGTCAGGAATTAGGATAAGCAAAACAATCTCATGACAAGATCCAGTCCCTGGGAAGCCATGAGTGACAGTGGCCCGAGGCTATCCAACCATTGTGAAAAACAGGAAGGGTCCTAGCAGAAGTGAAACGAATCCTTCTCAGAGTGTGGGCTCCACCTCATCCCGTCCTCCTCCTGGAAGGCCAACAGATGACGTCAAAGTAACCCATGGGCGCGAGCCCACTGAATTCAATGCTACGTAATTTTCTTCCCAGGAACATGGGGAAAAGGTGACTCTCAGCCATGTTCAAGTTCAAAAGAATTGTGGCTGTGGTCCCTAAAGCCTACCGTGTCGTAAATTCAAGACTGCCATAGGAGGGTCAGGATGTCACTCTCAACCTTCAGAAGATTTGATGTAGGTACACATTATGTGGACTTTGGAGGAAGGCAGGAAGTTGAGTAGAGAAATACCTCCCCACTAGGCAAAAATGAATGGGCAAAATACTGAATTGAGGGTGGAGAAACCTGGAAGACACCAACACGATTGGGTGATGGAGGCCGAGATTACTGATGACAGCATGTTATAGAGAGTTCAGGCTGCTAGAACAAAATTGCTACTGACTGGGTTCCTTAAACAACAGGGTCATTCTCACAGTTTGGAGGCTGGAAGTCCAAGTTGAAGGTCCTGGCAGATTCTGTGTCTGGAGAGAGTGCTCCTCCTGGCTTGTAGATGGCTGCCTTGTCGCTGTGGCCTCACGTGGAGAAGAGAAAGAGAAAGCAAGCTCTCTGGTCTCTTCTTATGAGGGCACTAATCCCTTCACGAACTCAGCTTCATGACGTCATCTAAACCTAATTACTTCCCAAAGGCCCTACCTAATGCATCGCATTGGGTTTAGAACATCAACACAGGAATTTTAGGAGCACATAAGCCTTCAGTCCATAACACAGCATGAGTGGACATTGTGTTCCTCCTGACAAAGGCGCAGAGAAGAGCCAGGGTCCTTTCTGTGGTATTCTTGCCAAGAATACATGACCAGAGTCTGATCACGCAGAAGTACTAGAGGAACTCAGGTTGAGGGTTCTCCTAAGGAAAGAAGGGCTTGTACGTTTAAGACAGTCAAAGACATGATAGACAGGGAAAGACCAAGGAAATATTCCAGACTGCAGGAGATAATGAGTCACAACAAATAAATGTAATGTGTGTTCTTAAACAGGATCAGAAAGGATAAAGAGACCTGGTTGGGACAGCTGTCAAAATTCTAACAAAGTCTGTGAATCACCTACTGAGAGTGACTTTTTACATCTGTCATTGCTTCTATGTGTAGTAGTTGGCATTCTACTATAAGAAAGAGTATTCCCTTCTCAGCCACTCATTTTCTTATTTATATCAGTATGTGGCTGGCAATCCAATATTTTTTTCAGCTTTATTGAGGTATAATTGACAAATAAAATAATAATGTATTTAAAGTGTACAACGTGATGATTTGACATACATTGTGAAAGGATTCCTCCTCATCAGGTTAATTAACACATCCATCACTTCGAATATCTACCTTGTTTTGTTTTGGTGAGAACATTTAAGTTCTACTCTCAGCAAATTTCAATTACACAATACAGTGTTATCACGTTACCATTTAATACCTTGGATCCTTAGACCTTGATCATCTCATCACTGAAAGTTTGTACCCTTTTACCAACATCTCCCTATTTCTCCCATCCCCCAGCCCCTGGCAACCACTTTTCTAATCTCTGTTTCTATGAGTTTGACATTTTTTTTTAGATTTCACATATAAGTGAGATCATTCAGTATTTATCTTTGTCTAGCTTATTTCAATTAGCATAATAAGTATTCACGCATGACTCAAATTATTGTAACTTCCTTCTTTTTTAAGGCTGAATAATATTCCATTGTGGATGTGTATATATAAAATATATATTATATTATATTATATTATATGTATTATATATTATTATTTTATATATTAGATTATATATTATATTAATTATATATTTTTTTCTCAATTCATTCATTTGTTGATGGACACTTAAGTTGTTTCCATATCCTGGATATTGTGAATAATGTTACAATAATCATTGGAGTGCAGATATCTCCTCAAGATAGTGATTTCATTTCCTTTGGATAAATACCCAGAAGTGGTATTTATTGCTAATTGCTAATTGCTGGATGGTAAGGAGATTTTATTTTTAATTTCTTGAGAAACCTCCATACTGTTTTCCATAGCGGCTGTACTCTTTTACATTTCCACCAACAATATACAGGGGTTCCCTTTTCTCCATATCTTTGCATCATTTGTTATCTCTTGTCTTTTTGATAATACCCATTCTAACACGTGTAAGGTGATATCTCATTTAGTTTTGATTTGCATTTCCCTGATGATTAGGGATGTTGAGCACCTTTTCATGCACCTGTTGGCCATCTGTATGTCTTCTTTGGAAAAACATCTATTCAAGTCCTTTGCCCATTTTTAAAGTGGGTTCTTTTTTTGTTATTGAGTTGTATAAGTTCCTTGTCTATTTTGGTTGTTAACCCCATATTGGACATGTGGTACCAATCCAATAGTTTGATGCTCAAATTGTCTCTGCTTTGGTCAATGGGATCCTTCAGGAAGACTTCTGTGCCCTTTAGATATGTGCCCCTGATTCTTCAACTCTTCCTGACTTTCTGGCCCAATGTTCCAGGATCATCTTGTCTTTTCTTGCCCCCATCCTGGATCAAGTCATTCCGCCACGGTGCCCCGGTTCCTTTTAGTGAAGTATTCAGAACCAATCTGGGTACTCAATGGGTTTGTTGCTTTTAGGAGAGGGCGTGGCTGCTTCAAGGCCCACATAGTGGTCAGAGGTAGGGAATATAAGTATATACATGCGAATATATGTATAAATACACTCATTTAGACATAATCTATAACTGTTTTGTGATCAGTCAGGCCCCAAATGTATTAGTGCAGTTTTAAGCTTTAATAACTTTAAATGTATAAGTGTACATACTCTATACTTTTGTGTAAAGTTTTTATGTATAAATCTACAAACTTACAAAAATACAAGTTGAAAGTTTTATCATTTACGTTTCTCTTACATTTATTTGGTCTTGTGAACTTTATTAACACGTTTTTCATATTAATTTTAGTCACTCTGATTTAAGATGACAAACATTGAACGAAACCCAAAAACTAAAAATTAGTTTTTCAAAATTAAAGAAGTATGCAAGACATATAAATGATTCAACTTTCAAACGACATGTTTTGAAAGTATGCAGCATTTACATTTCTGAAGTTTTGAAAGCATAAAATTGCACTAAGACTTTTGGGACACCCTAATTCACAAGACACCATGATTTTGGGACACCAGATTCACAGGAATCATGAATACACAGTGATACTTCCAATCTCAGTCTCACACATCAGGAACCTTGGCTCAGTCAATTAACCTATTTATGCCACGTAGCCAGTGTTCCAGGCTGCCTCGGAGAACTCCCTTCAAATCCAGCTTCCCCAGACACTTGACACATTGCTGCTGCCAACACCCTCAAACCACATTTCTAATACCCAAGACAATCAAAGCACTGTTCACTCCCTTTCCTATTCCACGTTTGTCCCCTTATCCTTACCAGTTGTGTGACAATAGTAATAATAACAACCTCAACATGATTGCCGATAATAGTGAATTCAGATGATGTGTTAAACGCTTTAAGTACGTGATCCTATTTAATCCTCTTATTTCATCACCATATAAGGTAAATACCTTTACTCCCATTTTAGAGGTGAAAAACTGAGGCAGACAATTTAAGTTAATCGCCCCATGTTAGTAGAAGACAGCGATAACGTCTTCGTCCTGAGCTCAGGCTCTTAATCACTATACCGTACCTGTGACTCTTGCCTCTCCAGCTCGATTTTAAACATCTTTGGGACAAGGAAGAGTATTTTCTTTTGAATCCACTGTAGCATATAGAATAGTCAATGTTGTAACTCAACCCATTTGAATGACATGGAATATTTATGCATTTCCACAGGCCAGAAGGACAGAGAGAGAGAGAGTCAAAAAGGAAACAAACAGCTCACCAGGCTCAGCGCCTTCCAATGTTCAAGCTCTTCCCTCCACCTCGACAAGGAGAAAGAATTGATACAGTTGCTCCTAAAGTTGCTAAGTAGCAGATTCAGGAAGAATTGTGCTTCTGATTAAACGGTCGTGAAATCTGAAAGTAGAGCCAAGACTGGATGGAAGTCTTTCTAGTCCAAGCACAGAATGGCCCACCTATAGATATTGCTTTAATATTTAGACTTAGAAAGTGGAAAATGGTAGGCAGAACAAAATATTAAAAAATATATGAATGATGTCTCTTTGCTTGATGCTGTAGGCAGGAGTATGTGTTCACCCAAGACCAGTTCAACCACTGGGAATTAGTTCCAGTCATTTCTATGCAATATGTGGACAAAGCAATGAGTAAAAGAAAGATAAAGCATTGCTCTGTATGGCGTGTGAAAGAAATTTATTAGCAAAATTTAGGCATTTCAACGGGCTGTTTGCACAGCATGAAGGCATACTCCTATACACACAAGCACAAAGCATTTGAGGAAGTAGCTACAATCTCGCTAAGCTCCGAATTGATCCTGTGCCATTTTCAAGTTTGTTCATGAATTTAGGAGGAAAAATGTCTCTTGCATTATAGGTGAGTTTTCCTAGCAACCAGATTACAGGGCTAATGAGACAAATTTGGGGTATATCATGTCTAATTTACCCCATTCCCCGTCTTCTGTCTTCTCCTCCTCACTCCTGGGGTCTGTGACAGGAAATTTAGATAATCTCCTCACCGAAGTATAGCTTAGCTTGAGAAGGCTACTGTAACTCATCCAACTGCAGATTAACTCAGTAACTAATCCACTAACCCAGCTGCCGACATTCAAAGGCCATATTGCCCAACGTGTTTCTTACTTAACCCTCAGCTGCAAAAGGGCAGGAACTATGTTTTATTTATCTTAGAAGTGGAGCTAAGAGGAGTAATAGGTACTGTTCATTGAGCAACCATAGAGAGCTAGACATTTTGCTTATGCCCATTCTAATTCTCACTGCGATCCTTCAGGACAGTGTGATGGCCATCTCCACATTCCAGACGAGGAACTGAGGCTTAGTGAGGTGACAGCGTGGCCAGGATCCAACGCTTGGCAGTTGGACTGAGACGTGAACTGTCAAATGTGGCTGGTCTAAAGCCTAGGTTCTTTCCACTAGGCCACGCCCCCACTCTCAGCCGCACCCCCACCCCGGCACCTGGGAGAAGGCCCGCCTGTAATAAGATTCAATTTGTGATTGGACAAAACTGAACTAGACTGGCTAATAAGCAGCAGCAGTACCCGGCAGCTCCTGGGCCCTACATTCTAACCAAACTGGGTGGAGGCGGAGGCGGAGGTGAGGAGTAAAGTTTTGAAATAGTGGGAAAAGCTCCAGACTGGCCTGTTACCTATCACTGGAGACATAGAATAAGTGACTCCACCTCTTGGCTCCTTAGGTTCCGAAATGCTGAAATGAGGCAGTTATACTTGACCACCAGCATTTCTTACAGCTTTACTATTCTTCACTTTCCCTTGTCAAAAATTCTTCCTTCTGCACTCTTCGGGGAGAAGCTTTGAAATTCCTGGTGCCATGAACCCCCCCAACACCCCCCACCCTCCCATCTCTAACCCAACTGTTAGCACAACCCTCCCCCTATTTTAGAAGTAGTTTTTATAGAAAGAACTTTAAGCAATCGATTGCTTTTGGAAAAGCAGATGCTTAGCAAACAGACCTGTGATATCATGAGCAGTTCCTACCCAGAGATGCAACTCAGAGCATCCACAGTGGGGCCAGGAATTAAAGAAGTAAAGGTCTGTATTTATGTATCTTCTTTTTCTTCTTGTATTAAAGAACGAAAGATTTTTTTTTCCAGTGGGGAAGCATTAGCGATGAAGACCAGCACACACTGTAAATAAAAATCAAATTCTCCCTAAAATAAAAAGGCCTTTAGACATATGATGAAAGCTGTTCGTGCCATTGCCATTCTCAGACGAAAGAGGGGATGCCGTGTTTAAGATCAAACACTCTATTTTGTGCACATGTGCTTAGTAATAAAGTATAGGGGCAATATCGAACATGTATTCATTCTTAAATGTATATATTTCTAATTTACTTATTTAGGCCAAAGTTCAGATGTGAACTGATATCAGGATTCAGCAAAGAAAAAAGAAAAAAAAAAGGCTAATGCTCAATCTCTAGGGGAACGAGCACAATTTCCACACTGGAGCTTGAAAATTAACACCCTCAAGAACCAGCCTTCGTTAGCTCATCAAGAGTTAGGGTGATAGCTCTTTCAGTCCCGTTAATGAAGCAATTCTTTCTCCTTGCTTTTTGCAGAATGCAGCATTAGCCCAGCTCACAGAGGCAGGATTCCATGGAGGTCAATGCAAGTTCGCCTGTCAAAAATAGAAGTACTGACCTATAAAGAATTTTTTCCAATGTAATCTTTTCAGAGTCTGGGAGTATTCAGAAGAAATACAGCCGGGCAGGGGCCGACACTGATGGCGGGGAGTGGAGTGCTGTCAGAGACCCCTCCTCCCCAGGAACCCCAGGGGGCTCGGCTCCCTTGCGGGCTGTTCCCCGGATCACAGAACCCAGCAAGCCCAGGTTGCAACCTGGGCACACTCCAGCCAAAGCTCAAACTCTGTCTCGAAGTAGAAAAATAGAGAACCCAAAATGGTGTTCCCAAGGACTGAATCGACGGAAGGAGGCTGAATAAGTGATTTGGGGAAGATTTTCTACTTCAGAAACACAAAATCCACTTTGAGAAAATTTAAGTCTCCCTGAGTAAAAGACTGTTGAAAACCTCTGCTGGAAACAGCAGAAACTGCTCATTCTCCGTCTGCACGGGAAAGTCTGCTCTGGGGAGCAGATCTGCCCCACATTAAGAAATAGAGGATGCGATGATTTGCATTACAAAGGGATTCTTCCACTTACGAGAAGTTTCGCTGCATTCCTTTTTGTATTTAACCTGTTCATTATAGAAAAAAAAAAAGTACAAAATACAGATTAAAATAAAGTAGACTAAATTCCCTGTAACCTGCCACCCAGAGATAAACACTGCGAATTTCATCTCCACCCTTAATTTTTTTTCTCTGCATAAACAGTTACACATATATCTTGGGCAAGAATGGAATCACATTAAACTTACGATTTGATAACCTAGTTTTTAACTTAAAATACATTATGAACATCTGTTAATGTGAAGAAAATATTTCTCCAAGATCATTTTTAATGGCTATATGGAATTTCATTAAATGAGTTTATTGAACACTGTCTGTTGAGGTTTCTTTAGACAGCCTTTATTTTTTACTCTTATGACAAATGCTGCGCTGTGAATTCTTTCTGCTAAAAATGTGCTCACTTCTCTCTTTATTTAGAATCAATTTCCGAATCTGGAATTCTGTTGGAGGGTGGGCACATTTAAAGCATTTGTTATTTATTGCAAAACTACCATCCAGAAATTTGCCACTGAAACGTGCAGTTTTTAATTACCCCTTAGATAGAACACAGTTTTGCAAGCCTGTTAGTTACTTTTACTTATCTTTTTCCTTTTTCCAGCATGTCCCTGCCTATTTGCAGGCAGCCTGCCAGGTGGTCCAGATATACAGATAGTGATAAAATTACAATGGTTCAACGTCTAACTGGAAAAACTTTCAGGAGCAATTTCTTATCCTTTCAGATCTTCTTCATCTTGCTCCTTCTTGTCTTTTTGTTGTTGTTGTATTTCCTCAAAGATGCGCTCATTTTCAGTGGTCCAGATGACAAGCCAGCTCTTGGTCCCTCCACAATCTTGTGAAATAGTACTATTTTCCGCAGTCATGAAAGTCAACAAAATCATACTTGAGAATTACCTTTAAGTAACTAACTACTTTCGAGGTCTCCTTGAGATGACCGTGACGACATAGGGTCCAGGCTTTGTGGTGGTGATAGGGGGTGGGGGGCAGGTGAGGGCATCCTTCTAGTTTGACCCCAGACCCATTTCCCAGGTTAATAACGTTGGCCTAGCATTTTCCACACCTAGGAGGGGTAAAATTCCCATTTTCTTATAGCAGATCTCCTTTTAAGAAAGGCTGAATATATTTCCATTGTTTGAAACCAAAGACCCTCAAGATGGATTTACTTTCCAAAACAGTCTTCTAAGATAAGATGTGACCCTGTCTAGGGCAGGAGGCAAAGACTGACTTACTGAAAAATTAAAATTCAGAGAAAAATCTCAAAAGCCTGTATTCCAAAATGTCAAGGAAGAATTAAAATAAATGTCAGATAATATTAAGATAAAACTCATTCCATTGGTGCTTCATTTTTTTCAAATCCAAAAGATTGACTCGTTTCAAAAGCATTTATCCTCTCTCCACCTATCAAAAGTTTGACAAACCAACAACATCAACAAAGGACAAAAAAAAAAAAATTAGTTTCTTGCAAAGTCTGAAAAAATCTCGACTTTTGTTCGGATTCTGTTTTTAAAGCACCAAGGCACCATTTTGATGGTGTTTTCTATGCTCTTCTGGATCCATTTGGCACTGTGGCCCAGAGTAGAAGGCAGAATCATTTTCTCACCTTTCTTCAATCTGGTTTTATGCATTTTTTTCTAAAAAAAAAAAATAGTGCTTTTTGTCACCTTACTGCTAATTTAAATAGGTAGAAATTCCAGGCTTATAATTATGCATTGCTTTTGTCGATGGTTCCCAAGGTGTCATCAGCAGGGCAGGTTGCAGACGCCTTTGTTCTGCCCGATGCTGCCTGACAGCAGCAGGCGGAGAGAAGGACAGAGCAGTGCTGGTGTGGAGAGGCAATTCCTTCATGGTAACCCCAATTAAGTGTTCAACCTTCAACCGAGTCTTCACGCTATTATGAGGTGACTTTAGCACATTCACGCCTTATACTTTGGGAAACATAGGTCAAAAGGGATGACTATGTTTTGGGAAAATTTTGTTATTTTTTATGTTAGAAATTTGCTTCCTCTGGATGCAAAAACACATAGAACAAAAATATACTCAGCTTATATGAATGAAATATCCTTAAACTTTTAAATCTACAAGACATATCTTGAATCTCATCTAGCATATTACTTAAAGGACATTTGCTAGAATCTTTTCCTGTGAAGGGCAGAGATTAAAAAGGTAACTAGCTGTCCAACCTTCTAGTGTCAGCCAAAGACTACAGTCTTCATCTCTACGTGGGCTACAGACTCCTTGCAGTGGCCCCAACTATACCAGGATTTCGACTACTATCTGAATCAGTGGTGAGCGGCCCCATTGTTACAAGCACCGGCTCCGAAAATATAAACATGTTTAAGGTTCCTCATTGTTTTTATATTTAGAAATCATATATATATTTATTATTTTTTTATTTTATTTTTTTGGTGAGGAAGATTGGCCCTGAGCTAACATCTATTGCCAATCCTCCTCTTTTTGCTTGTGGAAGAATGCTGCTGAGCTAACATCTGTGCCCATCTTCCTCTATTTTGTATGGGATGTCGCCACAGCATGGCTTGATGAGCAGTGTGTAGACCCGTGCCTGGGCTCCGAACCCCCAAACCCCAGGCCACCGAAGCAGAGTGCACAAACTTAACCATTACATCACTGAGAGGGCCCCTATATGCTTTTATTTTTAACTAGGGAATGCAAGGTATGCAACAGGATTTAAGGATTATTTCATTACTCCTCTATCAAGGATGGATTTCATTTCAGGGGAAGTTTTCTGAGAGTGCACAATCTGCAAGAGCTGTGCAGTGTGCAATTGGAATGTTGCATCTTTGAAGACATTCTATGTGAAAAAATAGTCTAATGGTGGGCAGGGGGAGTTGCAAGAATTAGGGCTGAGAAACAGAGACAGGGACTAAAAAGACAGATGCACTAGGATGTTTATAGAAGATCTGAAAGCTAGAGGAGAGAACGCTCCTGTCGTATCAGATGCAGCATAAAGGCTGTTATGGGGTGAACTGTGTGCCCGCAAAATTCACATGCTGCAGTCCTAACCTCTAGTACCTCATAACGGGACTGTATCTGGAGACAGGGTCTTTAAAGAGGTGCTTAAGTTAGGATGAGGTCATACAATGTGACTGATTTTCTCAGCTGTAGAGGAGATTAGATACAGGCAGGCACAGAAGGAAGACCGTGGGAAGGCACAGGCAGAAGACTGCCGTCTACAAGCCGAGGAGAGAGGCCTCAGAAGAAACCAATCCTGTTGACACCTTCATCTGGGACTTCCAACCTCCAGGACTGTGAGACAGTAAATTTCTGCTGTGTGAGTCACTCGATCTGTGGTACTTTGTTATGGCAGCCAGGGCAAACGCTACAATGGCCAATGTCCCTTTCCTGGTTTACCAAGTGGTTATTCATATTATTCACGTCATGATGCAGCCGCACATAACCCTCACCTTCCAATGTCCCGCCTGTTGGTAGCAAGTCTTGGCTGTCTGGAATGGCGCCCCCTCCCTCCACTTGCCTAACCAGCACCTCTGTGACTCTGGCTCCTTCACAGGCTGTCAGTCCCCAAGACCCTTTTGATGCCGCTGCCCCTCGGCTCTGCTGCCCCGCTTCGTCCACCCAGGCAGTCATCAGCCTCCCCGCTGAGCGCTCCCTGGACAGCTGTCCCCTCTGTGGTTCAGCATCATTTCATGACACGAAGTCCGTGTATGTGCCGTGAGAGAGGAGAGACAAGAAGATGAAAAGAAAGCTGCCTTTCGTGAGATCATCAGTCAACTCCCCAAGCCCTCCAGCTTGCGGGAAGCAGCCTGGAAGGAAGGTTGTGCAGGTTCCTCGCGTTGCTCGGTCCGCTGCGCCTCTTCGTGAGCCAGGGCTGGTGCCCTCTGGTCCCCTCCGCTGATTCCAGGAGCCAGGCCGCCGGCTGCAGCAGGCGTGCACACACACAAGGCTGCCAGGGGGAAGGAATCACGTTTCTCCCGCAAACCTGCCAGGCTTTCTTCTCTCTCCCACCGCCAACTGCCTGCTGGTTTTCATTTTCAAACATTTTAATTGAGATAATAGAGATACATGACTCAAAACGAAAATTTTCCCGAAAAGCTTAAAATGAAAAATAACTACCTTCTGTTCCAATCTTTTCACACTTCTTAGTCTTCGTCTCCAGAGCCAACTACTTTACACTGTTTTAGCTGATTCTGGTAGGTAACTCGTCATTTCTAAATAGCATGTTCATGTTACTCCTTCTTGATCTGTCAATTTTAAACAATACTCTCTCTTGTGATAACTGGGAAATTCACTCTCCTTCATTTCTCACCTCTCCTCCCACATTCCTAGTATAGTTATTTCTAGTTAAATCTACTGACTATTCTGTTGGCTATTTAAATGTCTGTTAATATTGAGCAAGGTAACATCCTATGATTATATAGTGTTATGTATAGTAAATAAGGCCCTTTCCTACCCAATAGTGAAAGAAGAAAAAAGAACAGCAGGAGAAGAGAAATGGTGAGATATGTGACACAACTTCCTCCTCCTGAGCAAAATCCTGGGGGGCAGGGGACAAGGGCATCTAGGCCAGGTAAAAAACTAAAAACAGAAGCATGCTTACCCCATTTCCCATTGGGTCTCTAGGAGGAGACTACTACTAATGTAATAATTAATCAAAGTTAGCTCCAGAAAACAGAAGCTACTCTATTTTGGGTACGAGGGGTGTTTATATAGTGACATGGAAGAGCTGGAAAGTGAAGGGTCTCTGTATGCCCGGTGATTTCTCCCTGGGACAATAGCGAGGGCGTGTCTCCAGAGTGTACGGGGGGGGGGGGGGGGGGGGGCACTGTGTAGGCTCCCGTCTGCCCACATCTGGCTGTAAGTGCCTCTGGAGAGTAATGCCTCTCCTCATTCACCTTCCAGATGTGCCCTGAATGTGCCTAATTAGCGGACACTACCTTGGACCATCATGGGAAATTTTTAGAAATTGTAGTTTCTAGCTTATTCATCTTCAGAATGAACCTTAGAAGGGGGAGGCAGTGATGCCAAATTGACAACAGACAATCCAGCACATGGGAGATCTTCTTAGCTCCTGCGTGGTGTGGAAGCCGTGCAGAGGTTCCTCCTAGGTCCGTGGAGGGAGACAAATGTGTCTGAGAGTTGAGGCTGGGGTTAAGGTGAGGCAAGCATGCTGTTGCGGATGTAGGGCAGACTACCTGGGATGGCAGGTGGCCTTGGTCAAGTTGGGACAGTAATGGTCACAGTCAGTTTTACTGACTGCAGACAAGAGAAGTCACAGGCAGACAAGGCACAGCACTGCTACAAAGGCCACAGGGACCAGTTGGCACCACGATTGAGAGGGTGGATCGGAAATCCGTCTCCTGTACAGTCAGAGCCACCATTCCCTGTCCCCAACAAGTGCCATGAGGACACGGTAATTTTTCTCATGTACTCAGTGCAGCTACTCTTTTTTCCACTTTCACCTCATCTTCTTGTTCTTCTCTGTCTGCAGACTGGGTCCACTGCTCACTCATCTGACGGCACTTGATGGGTGCCCCCAACCATCAGCCTCGACCCCAGACTATGAACCCTTCCAGTCCAAAGCCCAACCCCCACCTCAGTGCCTGCCTCCGCCAGGAGAGGACATTTGATCCGCCCATGCAGTTGAGGCTGGAATAACTCCAGATTATGTGGGTGTGGCAGGGGAATGGCTATTCCCAAAAGGTGTTGAGGGTAAGAAGGAAACCATGTTCAGAGGCAATTCTCGACATCCATGTGGTATTTTCCTTCTCTTGAAATGGAAACCACAGCCTCTGAGCTAGTACTTTCTCTATTTGAAATCAATTAAACGTCCCTCCCACCGGCCAAGGAATCATTAAAAAGTATATTTATCAGAACAATTACCGAAAAAGTTCACGGATACAAACAGCCGACATTCAGATTAGAGAGAGTTGAAAAGCCATAGTTGACATTTGCTGAAAGTGTGGAAAGGAAGCAAAAACTTTGAAAGAAATTGATTAATAAAGACTTTGTACTTTTAGTAAGCCTGTAAGGAAAGATTAAAGATTTTCAATAGGGGCCCTCTAGCAAGAAGAGAACATTCCAGCACAATCCAGACAGGAAGAAAAAGAACAAGGAAGACAGGACCCAACTAGACCAGCACAAGCCATTGGCTTAGCCAGCTGGCTGTGGGTTACCACACATCCCTTTGTGAGAAGCACAGAACTTGATTTCTGAACCCGCTGTACATCCTTCAGAGTTCATTGTATACGCATACGTAGTAAACTATGTACAACTCTTTCCACCATTTATTTCTACTGGTCATTATCATCAGATGCTTTGACTGTCTCATAAGGCCCTGAGACACTGCAACTTCCATGTATTCTAGGCATAGATATTAGAGCTGACTAGACTCTTGTGTCTTTATAGGGATCTCTCAATGAACCATATTTCTGTCCTGAAATTATAGTGATTTTTATATGTCAGTATTTTCACTGGATTGTCAGCCCTTTTAGGACAGATGCTAAGTCCTATTCATATTTATATTCTTAACATATAGGCTTGTGACCAGCACATACTGGACACTCAGTTAATAGCTGTACTTAACAGTTTAGGAAATACTTTGAACTACATTTTATCCTTACAGGAGTCCTCTCAGGTAAGTAAGGATATTAAGTGGTATTTACTGGCCTCAGTATTTTACTGCTCTCTTCCACATTGCCTCTATTATAGCCCAGGATGGGCATGTGCATGCTGGAGAAAAATGTGAATGGAAATATTGAGTGTTGAGCATTGTGATCAATTGAAAAATGACGACCAGATGCCATCAGTTGTGTTTTTGGCTCACGTCCAGATTCCTCCTAGATTGAGAGATTCTTGCTTTAAGGTCTCACAGGGTCTTCCTTACGGATTTCGATGGTGAAATGTAGGTGTCTGGATAAGGTGGTGTGCTGAAATAACAACAGCAGAATAAATGAACAGAATGTACGTGCTCACGTGATTGATTGGAGCCAGCCATTCATTCACTTATTCTTCCTTTAATTTAGCAACCATTCATTATACTAGGCACAGGGCCAGCATCGAGGACACAATGTTCTTAATCATGGCTCCAGGTTGAATAAAATTCAGAATCATATCCAGCAATGGCAGAAAAATTTTTTTTAAAAATGTAAATGGAGTGATAATCAGAGACGTTATGTTTAGACAATTAGATACCAGCAAGACTTGTCTTGTTTAGTGATGAAATTTCTCCTTGTAGAACACATCTCACTCTAGGGATCATTCAGATGAGGTTGTGGTTTAGCTGTTATCTCTCTGAGGAGGAGACATGCATGATTTGATACAGCCTCTCCCAGCTGTGAATTTCCTGGTTACACTAATAAACTTATACAGAGAATACTCTGCATAATAATTCAGCTAGTCTTCTCTTTCTCTTCCCTCACTTGCGTATCAATGCTAAGATAAGTGTATTGAGGGAGAAATGACCTTTAAAGGGCCAAATAAGAAGTAGGCTTTTTCAAAGATTAAAGATCTCTTCATTTCTTCTCTTTCCTTTTGCAGATATCAGTTCAAAGCAGAGATATGTTAACAAAACAGACTCTTAAGCGATACGGTTGAGGCGAAGCTGCCTGTTCTGCAGGCAATGGAATCAGGCAAGTGTTTCAGATGGAAGAAATTCAGGGATGTCTTGGTGTATGAGTTTTACAGGGGAAAAAAAAACCTCTGTTTTCTCAAACTTAAGAAAATGATGTCTCTCTTCTGTCTGCATCTGTAACCTAGTTAAGATAAAGAATGTTTTGAATCCTGGCGGGTAGGGGAGTACTGGGTCTGCCTTGGTGATAATTTGTGTGTTTAATTTTCTTCATTGTTTGTGACTTACATCATAATCACCTTCCAGCAGCAGAGGAGAGGCTTTCTTTATGGAGAAATGAGAAATGCTTGCAAGCTCACTCTTGAGACTCAGTCAACTGAGTAAGATCTATTTATCATTCCTGTCTCAGTTCCTGTCATCTGTCAGCACTACTGCTGCTGATCACACCTCCCCCCACACCATGGTGGCACCAGCCACTCACTCCTCAGTTGTATCCTGATGCACCCTGCATATGCATTTACTGCAGCACTTTTTTTTTTGGTGAGGAAGATTGGCCCTGAGCTAACATCTGTGTCAGTCTTCCTCCACTTTGTATGTGGGATTCCGCCACAGCACACCTTGATGAGTCATCTGTAGATCCATGCCTGAGGTCTGAACCCATAAATCCCAGGCTGTGAAAGCCAAGCACACAAACCCAACCACTATGCCACTGGGCTGGCCCCTACAACAGCACTTTTGATAGTTCTTGCTTTTACTTCTAGAACAATGAGTTTCGATAAGGTTTGTACTATGCACTGGGAGGCACTTTGGGAATTTGCTGGTGGGGAGGAGGTATTGTTTTGTCGTCACAACGATTTGGAGGGTCCTGCTGGCATTTAATGGGTGAGAACCAGGGCAGGCTGGACATTCCTGCAGTGCGAGGGATGGGCCCGTGAAAAGAATTGTCCTCACGTCTCTTGATATTTGAACGTTCAGCTGGACGCTCATGTAGGTGAAAAGCTGGGTTACAATCCTCTGAGCCTGGAATGTAACTCCATGTGGCACCCAAAGCAGACTTCCACATTTTCATGTGCACTGAGCTCCCTAGGAAGGCAACTGCTGCGTAAATCAAGAGAGGATCGCACTTTGTTTTGTTTAAAACCTAGTTAATTTTCATTATTTCATTGATAATGCTTTTTGTGGTAATTGAGTTGATGAAAAATAACAACAAAAACTGAGTCTACAACTGCAGTGGTCACATTCAAGGTGATTCTGCACGTGGGGTAGAGATTTGATGACTTTTATTGTAGCGAGGCATGCCTGAGTATTTACATATTAAAATACATGTTATTTTTTTATACAGCACTTTTCTTTCATTTATGTTACAAAAAGGTACTTTATTGATTTTTTGATATGTGAGCAGATGGGTTATATTGTCTCTATAAATAAAATAAAATTCAGGATCGTAATAAGGAAGATTACAAACTGTTATTAAAAAGGAAGTGCTGGGGCTGGCCCCGTGGCCGAGTGGCTAAGTCCGCGCGCTCTGCTTCTGTGGCCCAGGGTTTCGCCGATTCGGATCCTGGGCGAGGACATGGCACCACTCATCAGGCCACGGTGAGGCGGCGTCCCACATGCCACAACTAGAAGGACTCACAACTAAAATATATGACTATATACTGGGGGGATGTGAGGAGTAAAAAAGCAGGAAAAAAAAAAAAAGATTGTTAACAGTTGTTAGCTCAGGTGCCAGTCTTAAAAAAACAAAACAAAACAAGGAAGTGCGGAATCTGATAGGATTGAGAACTGCTCCATCAGACCATAACTTTCTTGGGGATCTTCCTTATCACTCAGGGATAACAATTATACTCATGTCTTTATCGCTAGTTCAGAACAGAATGCCTCCCACACAGAAGAGGCTGATATATTTCAATATTTATTTAATGCACATAACCCACATTTCCTGTTTCTCGCTAATTGAACCCTTTCAAATATTAATCCAAGGCTACAGTCCTCTGCACAATCATTTCCTCTACACTGTTTCAAGGAATTATCAGGGAGCGTCTAACAGCAAATGGAATCAGCTTTGCAAGGCATCCGGCATTTTATAGCAAAAACAGCTCTGTATGTCTGGCAGCGTGGTGTGTGAGCAAGGTCGCTTTACAAGTTGGTAAAGAATAAACTACTCCACAAATGGTGTTGAGAAAATTGGCTATCCACGCTGAAAAAAAGTCAATCCCTGCCTCACACAACGCACAAAACCCCTCTCCACATGGAACAAAGACATAAACCTGAAAAGCAAAACTTTAAAATTCTTAGAAGAATACATAGAAGTGTTTTTTTATAAACTCAGAAAAGGGAAGAGTTTCTCAAACAAGAACCAAAAAGCACAAGTCATAAGGAAAAGGTGAATAAATCTGACGGTATTAAATTTTAAGGTCTCTGATAAGTCAATAGGTCTCCCACGTCTTATAAGTCAATCAGAAAAGGACAAAAAATGCGAAAGTAGACACAGGGTATGAAGAAATAAGTGAATGAATGTGAAACTCGTGTGCCCAATAGATCCAGGAGAAGTTGTGCAACTTCACTAGCAATCAGGAAAACGAAAGTGAAAATGACCTGCTGTATTACACCCTTTAGCTTGGAAGAAATTAGCACATCTGAAGAAAATGTGTTAGCGAATATTCACACTCTCAAATGTCGCTGATGAGTGTAAGTTGATAACCGCCAACGTGGATAAAAGCTTGCCATACCTAATGAAGTTCGATAGGAACCCAGCGTGTGACTCATCAAATCCATCTCTGGATAATTACTGTCAGTGGAGTGTATTTCAAACTGTTTCTAAACAACCCACAGTAGGAAATACCTTTTACAGGACAACCCAGTGCATATATCCATACACATTTGTAAACAAAATAAAACATAATTTCATAAAATATTCATACTTTTCACTACATCTGATGCATTTTTAAATTTTTATACTACTCTGTCATCTTTTTCAAAACATACTGGTAGTGACGTACTGAATTTATTTCACAGTCTCTAATGGGTTCCAACCAACACTCCCCAAGAGAAGCTCTCAAACACGCACATGGAGATGTGTACGTGGGTGTTCATTGTGACATCATTTATAATAGCAACGCCCCAGAACCCATAGTCACAGATCTGTAGACTTTCTGAGCCGCTCAGTGTAAGAATCATTGAGTTACTTTAGCTACTTCTCTGCTCTCTTCTTTAGAGGCAGTAACTGAAGGTGAGAGAAATGAAAGGACTTAGCCAAGGATGCACTGAGTGGGCGCTGAGCTGTGGCCAGAACTCTGTTCGCTTCTCAGCCAGTTTCCTCTCACAGACCATCTATTTTCTTTCTTTGAAAACTAGTAAACCATCAAACCATCGATGGTTGTTCCAAAGCCAAATATGTTCATTTGGGGCTGTAATAAAATACTTTTGTCGTGGAGCCTTTGAAGTTCTTTGAACTCCTTGGAATAAAAGTGGCAGCTTAATCTGATGATGTTGCTCCTTTTAAAGCCGATCTCCATGTTTTAGGTGGTAATCTCCTGTCCATCTTCACGCAGGCTTCAGGTCTTCCTGTTTCTCTCTTGCCATCCGTTAGACATTCCTTTCCTACCCATGGCACTTTGAACACCTACCTGAGGCCGAGCTATACTTGTCACTATGAATTTCTCTTGCAATAGCTCGATTTAGCCATTTGCTAATAAAATGTCTCAGCTGACAAACTCTAATGGTGATAGAATTACACCCCGATACCAGGTCATGAGCAGCAGTAAATCCGAAGAGCCACTTGAAGAGATTAGATGAAAAGACACAAAACAGGAGATCAGCTCAAAAGTAGGGATGGAAAAACAGGTTCATTGTGTAGTGTTAAAATACTCAAAGGTGAACAATGACATAATAAAGTAGGATGTATGGTTCCAAATCACTGGGAGTGCATTTCCCAAACTGTATTCCACAAACTGCTACTCCATAGGACGGCACTGGATGCATGATGAAAACTATGTTCTGAGTTCAAATGGGGTTGTGAACTCTGACCAAACAAAGTTAAACAGATTGCTTAACTGCTAAGATTCTTAGGAATTCTACTTTTTAAATATTTATTGTCGTTCCCTCAAAACAAGCCCGAGTGTTTCCCTGCCTTGTTTATACACGGAATGTGTTATGTATTTTTTCCCAGAGCATCCATTAGTATCTCCTTGAACTATAAACCTGCTAAAGTTTCTTTGAAAAACATTATAACTAGGAAAAAAGTACATAAGAAAGAAACGAGCAACATAGCAAAAGGGAACATAAAAAGCTGAAAGCATAAAGCAAAATAAGGCAAGAAAATTTTGTTATTTATAACACTAAATATACATTCATATTGAAATTAAACATTCATGTTGAAATCAAAGATTCTCATATTAGATTTTAAAAAATCAAATTTTAATTTCAAAAGGCACAGGGGACAGAACAGAAAGCTAGAGGAACAGAAAGTGAGAAGGATTACTTTTATATTATAAGCTGCAAAGTATAAACTTTATATTTATATATAAACTTTATATTATAAATTTTAAGTATATTATAAACTTTATATTATAAATTTCCCTCCTCTTTAAGAGAGGAAAAGAAGGAAGGAAGGAAGGAAGAGGAAAAGAAAAAGAAAGGAGAAAGCTAGATTGGCAAAACTAACATCAGGAATAACTAAATTTATAACAAAATTAAATTTTAAAAATGGAAAGAAAGAAATAATCCATGATAAAGCAAGCATAGTTATGAATGTATATAGTCCAGGTGACCAAGAATTGAAATATAGAAGTAAAAATTATTATTAGAAATACAAAGACATATGTATGATCAAAAGCACAGCTATGATCATTAGATTAAATCAATAGATTAGACTGTTAGATTAAAAACAAATAACGACGTAGATGATTTAAGTAATATAATTAATAAGGTTATTTTACCAAACATGTTTATATGTCAAATTTACACCCAAGAGGATATAATTCTTTCCAAAAATCCACCAAACACTTATAAAAATAATTAATATACTAAGCTACAAATAAATCTCAATAAATTCTAAAATATGGAAATTACACAGGCAAAAATCTACGAATACTGTCAAGCAGTAGAAAGAATGAATCTGAAATATATGAATGACAGAAATAGACTAAAAAGGATGTTTAAAACTGGAATCAATCACTAATAGTCAAAGAATTGATGAAAACTTCCAGATAATCAGCGACTAAAAGGGCACCAGGTCCAGATGGTATTTTGGGCGAGTTTTCTGAGTCTTCAAAAAAGAGAGAATTCTCGTATCATTTAAACTATACTAGCTCATTGGAAAAGATAGAAAGTGCCGATTTGGTTCATGAAGTGCATAGCCTGATAAAGAACATAAAAGAAAAATAATAGATCCTTTCTGAATATGCATATTGTTACAAAAGTCCTAAATAAAATATAAGCAAATCTGAGCAAGTACTCTGTTAAAAAAAATAATACATCATGGCCAACGAAACTCACCACAAGAGTGCAATGATGGCTCAATATTAGAAAACATATTTATATTGTTCATTACACCATTAGGTGAAAGGAGAAATACTTAAAACCTTGTGAAGTATTGAAAATGGCTTTAGTATACCCAATCTTAATTTGTTTTTAAAAAAGTCTTGGTAAACTAAAAATAAAAAGTTACTTATTTCAAAATAATACAAATACCTTCCTTAATAACAATGTATAACTATATTTCCACTAGTCCTAGAAACAAAAGTAATGACTATGATCACTATTCTTTATCGTTGTGCTGAAAGTTCATTTCAATATACTAGAATGTGAAAAATCAAAAGTGGGACATATACGTCTAAGACAAATCAAAATGAACTTTTATGTGTAGATTATGTCATCTACCTGTACATTCCAAGAGAAGCCGATGAAAACTTTGTGAACTAAGAGCATTTATGTGGAGTGGTTGCTTTCAAAGTAAATGTAAATCAGTCTCCATCCAAACCAGCAGAAAACAGTTAAAAATGTAATGGTCCATTGGCTCTTGGAGCCCTCGTTATGGTTTCTGAATAACATTTCCCACTAGAAAGAACCAGGGCTCCTGGGAAATGGCTGATGGGAAGTCTGGGAAAGGAAATGGACACGATGGGACATCTTGTGGTCACAAAGTAAGGAAGCTAACAAAATCTACTGGGGTCCTGTTGAAAAGATTCAAGAACCAACACAAAGAGGTTCCCAATGGCCAAAGATGGGGCAATTTGAGCATCAAAAAACAATAACAATAATGAATTGAAGTTAATGAAGTTGATTGAAGTTAAATCTTGGTCAAATTCACCCCTCTGGATCTAACTACCCGTGACACAAAATACAAATGACACCATGGGAGATTCCACAGTGCCTGCATCTGCAAAATCCAGCCTATGGAAAATTCTACAGGGCGAATAACCTCTCCGCTCCCTTCAATACAAATTTGCAAGAAGAAAGATTTGGAAGGAGAATCTTTGAAGCTGAGGATACAAGTCAACCAAATGAAATGTTTGGACCTTATTTGCACCAAGATTCAAACAAACTTAAAAAAAAGTTGTATGAGACAATTGGGAAAATATGAATACTGGGAGATCCTTGATATACTGATGATTTACTGTTCATTTTCTAGGGTGATAGTGGTATTATAGTTATGTTTTTAAAAGGCCTTATATTTAGAGATAGGTATTGAAATATCTATAAATGTTTGTAAATGATTGATATCTGGAATTTGCTTCAAATTACCTGGGGGCCAGGGAGAAGTGGATAAGGGTGTAGATGAAACAAGGTTGGGCATAGATGGATACTTTTTGAAGTTAGGTGATAGATACATTAAGTCCACTATAATCTTCTGTTTACTTTTTCATATTTTTGAAACTTTTCATAATAAAAGGTTAAGAAAAATTGAAGAGTCCTCATCCTTCAGGCCCTCTTCCCTGGAGGGGTAACATAGTAAAATAGTTTTATTTACTCACTTTTTACCCACAGACAGTGATTTTATTAAAGTGTGTTTTACTTATTTTTGTAGGCAAGCATCTCTTTGAAGAATTTTGAACATATAGGCTTTCATAGCACAGAGACCAGAAAGCAAATCTCATCAACTCTGCCTACTAGGAATTGCTAACAATGCTGTTTGTATTTATAATTATATTTTAATTTAATTTAACAATTAAATTTATAATTTAATAATTAAATTTAGAATTTAATAACTAAATTTAGAATTTAATTAAATTATTATTATTTAATTATAAATTATTTAATTTGATAAATTTATAATTTATAATAAATTTAAAATTTGTAATTGTACTTTCAAGCTAATGGGATTAAACATAATCTTTCAAAGTCTCTGTTTCCTCAGCACTTAGTACTTTGACTATGTATACTGAAATGCATAAATAAATAAATAATAACAGATAATCTGATTAAAGAATGGGCCCAAGACTTTAACAGACACCTCACCAAAGAAGATATACAGATGGCAAATGAGCACATGAAAAGACGCTTCACATCATACGTCATCAGAGAAATACAAATTAAAACAACAATTAGATACCATTACACACTCATTAGAATGGCCAAACTCCAGAACACGGATAGCACCAAGTGCTGACAAGGATGTGGAGCAACAGGAACTCTTCTTACTCATTGCTGGTAGGAATGCAAAATAATACAGCCACTTTGGAAGACAGTTTAGGGGTTTCTTACAAAACTAATATGATCTAGCAATCACCCTCCTTGGCATTTACCCAAAGGAGTTGAAAATTTATATCCACACAAAAACCTGCACAGGGATATTTATAGCAGCTTTATTCATAATTGCCAAAGCTTGGTAGCAACCAAGATGTCCTTCAGTAGGTGAATGGACAAATAAACTGTCATACATTCAGACAATGAAATAGTGTTCATTGCTAAAAAGAAATGAGCTATCAAGCCACAAAAAGACATGGAGGAACCTTTAATGCACATTATTAAGTAAAAGAAGCCAATCTGAAAAGGCTACCTACTGTGTGATTCCAACTATATGACACTCTGGAAAAGGCAAAACTATGGAGTCAAGAAAAAGTTCAGAAGTGGCAGGGGGGAGTGGCAAGGCAGGTGAATAGGCAAAGCACAGAGAAGTTTCAGGGTGTTGAAGATACTCTGCATGATATTACAATGATGAATATTTGTCATTATTCATTTGTCCGCACCCATGGAATGTGCAACACCAAGAGTGGATCACAAGGCAAACTATGGACTTTGGGTGATTATAATGTGTCAATGTAGGTTCATCCTTAGTGAAAAATGTACCATTCTGGTAAGTGATGTTAATAATGGGGGAGGCTATGCACGTGTGGAGGCAGGGGTATAAGGGAAATCTCTTTACTTTCCTCTCAATTTTGTTGTCAACCTAAAACTGCTCTAAAAAATGTCTTACAAAATAGTAGCTAAAAAATAATATTGCAGTGAATTTAAATATAAGACATCCATGAAAATCCATGAATCATAAAGATACTCAAAAAAATAGACAGAAACTCGTTAGTAACTATTTGAGACAGCTATTACACCAACTCCTGGCTTTGATGATTCTTAACTAATGGGAAAGAAGAAAGCATTTATCCTGTCTTTATAACAGAAATGTATTTCAGGAAATGACTGTGAATCAATATTAAGACAGTTAGGTGAATTGGATTTTTGGATAGTGCACAACACAGCATAGTCACGGGGGAAAATGTAGCTGTACAATAAATGAATCGGACTCATCAACCAGTGGTTGATCTTAGCATCTTGTCCCATCTTAGCATCACACATGGTGGGACAATCAGACAATACGTATCTCCTGATGTGATTCTCCTTGGAGCCCACATCACCTATGTGAGTTATGACATTATATGTCAAAATATTTGACTTGACTACATCAAGCTTTAGATTTCACTCCAATTTACTGGAGATACATGGGATAGAACAACAAGCTAAATGATACAATGAGTAAGCAACCAATTACAGAAGGAGGACCATTCTGGAGGACAATTGGCCTGTTCTCTTAAATCAAGCCAGTGCTATTTGAAAGAGACTTAAGAAACATAACAAGCAACTGCAATGTGTAGTCCTGGGTTGGAGATGATCTCAAAAAAAACAACTAAAAAGACTTTTGAGGATAATTAGAGGAATTTGAATATAGCTTAGCTATTAAATAGGGTGAAAATTTATTCAAATGGAAAGATGAATAATATTAACAAAAAAGTTACAAAGCACTATATACAATATGAACTCATTTTGGTATGAAAATCACAAAAGGCTCTGAAAAGATACCTACTACAGGGACCAGCCCAGTGGCGTAGTAGTTAGGTTCACGCACTCTGCTTCAGCCGCCAGGGGTTCGCCAGTTTGGATCCTGGGCATGGACCTAGCACTGCTTATAAGCCATGCTGTGGCAGGCATTCCACGTATAAAATAGAGGAAGATGAGCACAGATGTTAGCTCAGGGCCAATCTTCCTCAGCAAAAAAAGAGGAGGATTGGCAGCAGATGTTAGCTCAGGGCCAATCTTCCTAAAAAAAAAGAAAGGATACCTACTACAGTGTTAAAAGGGGGCATTCTGTGAGTAGCAAGATTTAATGTTTTTATATTCTTATTTTTGTTTTCTGTATTTTATAATTTTCTAAAATGTGTACATCTGCTTTTGTAAGAATGAAAGATGTTTTAAAAATACAATATATGTAAAGTACTCCATTTACAAGACCACCAAAAAAACACATAGACTAGTTTGAATATATCGAGTTCCTATAATTTTCTTAAAATTAATCTATAAATGTTATGTATTTTCAGCCCAAATTTCAATTAGGCAATTTTTAAAAATCTTTACTTTATTGTCATGGTTCTAGAAGCAACAATCATAAAAGAAAATTGACAATGAAATGGAACTACATAACTTTTGCAGGGTAGAAGTAATTGAGTGGCAAACGTTGAACAAGAGGCAAAATTTTACCACATAAATCACAACTTAACAGCCTTAATATATAAAAAAAATTTTATAAATCAATGAGAGAAAATAATATCCACCACCAAAAAGGTAAATGGTCTTGGCAGACATATCTAAGAATTATCAAAGCACAGGCAGGAAAGCATGAGGCTCCTGGTGCACCACGGACAGCTCCTGGGGAAAGATGGGCATAATCCATACCCTGAGCCTCTAAATGGGGTTGCAAACTCAAATGCCTCAACAGGTGGGCACACACATGTGTGAAGCAGGATGTATAATGGGTACAAAGCCAGGGGAAGTGGTCAGAGCTGTGTAAACTAGAGCACAAAAGTCTCTTCTAAGGACAGCCAGATTGTTGTTATTTTTAAAAGTTGTACTGTTCTAATTTGGCCCAAGGGTCACCATTTTGTGACTTACGTGTAGAAACTAAAAAGGTGGTTCGAGAAGCTCTGGAAAATCTATTTCAGTTACAGAATTACATATTATTTGGAAGAGTAATAAAAGGAAAACTAAAGACACCAAGAGTCTCCCAGTGCAGATTTTTTTTAAACCTGCAAATGATACAAAGCAAGCACTAGACATTTTACTCTTCAGAGGATTTCAACTGAGTAAAAGGAGGCTTTAGGTGATTTTCAAGAGAACAGATGCAGTAGAACTGTTAGCTAGAAGGAAGAGAGTGAAGACAGCATGACTGAGGGAAATAGAAGTGGAAAGAGCAGATTGTTTGCTGAAGAAGTTGACTATGGAAGGAACCGGAGCAATGGGATGATGGCTACAAGTGGGAAAGAAACCACCGGAAGCTTTTCCCAAGACAATAGTCATCATCTGAGGGAACTGTCAGCCTGGATCTAACTAGGTCTCCACACACATCTTATTTATAAGAACAGCCCTATACTGTGTTGCATAGTGTCCCCCCAAAATTCATGTCCACCCAGAACTTCAGATTGTGACGTTATTTGGAAATATGGTCTTTGCAGATGTAATCAGCTAAGGTGAGATCATACTGGGTTAGGGTGGGCCCTAAACCCAAGGACTAGTGTTCTTCTGAGGAGGCCATGTATAGACACTGACAGCCATACTCACAGGGAGAACATCATGTGATCACGGAAGCAGAAATCGGAGCAAGGCAGCTACGACCAAAGAATGCCAAGGATTGCCAGCACCCACCAGAATCTAGAAGAAAGCAAGGCATGATTCTTCTCTAGAATCTTAAGAGGAGCAGGGTCCTGTTGTCACCTGTATTGCAGACTTCTAACCTTTGGAACTGTGAGTGAATAAATCACTGTTTTGGAAGCCCCCCAGTTTGTGGTGACTTGTTACAGCAGCTCTAGGAAGCTAATACAAGCCTTATTTTGGACAGCAGAGAGAGACAGTAGGCTGAAAATGTTGGGATATATTTGAATAAAGAGTCAGACTCTTCCAATAAGAAGACCAACAGGCTTTTTTAGGGGGCTAGAGAAGTTGATACTAAAGTTCCTATGGCAAAGCAACACGCAACGAGAGTCGGGAAAACAATGAATAACAAAACATGTCAGAGGGGAATTAGCCCTCAGTAAATATACCATAAATCCTCTAATTAAAATAATGTGGTACTGGTGAATGAGTAGACAAACAAGCAGTAGAATAGAATAGAAAGGCCAGAAATAGACTCACATTCATGTGGAAATTTAGCACCTGATGAGTTTGTCTTTGCTGTTGTTGCGTTGGTTATCTTTTTCTCTGCAAATATACTCAGCTCAAAATATTTCTCCAATAGGAACAGGGCTGGGTGGTAAGGCTAAAAGGAGCTTTGATTTTCAAACGAATTGGCAGAGGCACTGGCCTTTGAAAGTAGCTACTGTGATGAATAGAGAGTCCAGGAAAAGATGGCATTCTTTTTCCATAAGATCACAGGGCCACTAGTGAGGGCATGCACTTAGAATAACGGATAAACATCATGGAAAGATGGAGCCAACCATATGCCCAGGTGGTGAAAATGCATGAGCATCCTGATACATCAGAAGTAAGGAGGTTTGGGTCTGGAATAAGAGGAATCTGGAGCCACAAAAACCATCAGCCAAGGTGTAGACTGGTCTTAAAGCCCAGATGCAGATTCAACTAAGGCAAGCACCACATTTTCTTGATGGCCTCCGTGACAGGAGGCATGATGAGCAAATGGGAAATGGACATTCAATAAGATGTGCTCCTGGATTGTCCTGAGACCCCATGGTGAACCTGAAGTACCACCTCACCTACACCTGAGGTGCCCAGACCAGGAGACCCAGTGCTCTGCATGGGACCTGATCTCAGGGAGGCCCGAGGGCCTGAAGACGGCAGAGAATACAAGCTGTTTTCAACGGTGCGGAAGTGCTTCCCCTGTTGTGTTCTGTCCTGTGTGACCCCTCCCCACTTGCCCTGCCCAACGTGTTTCTCCACCAGGAGCATCACTGATGACCTGGGCTGGGCCGGGTGGCTCCAAGACAGTGCTGAGGGGAAAGACAGAGTTAAACCAAATGATGACGGACTCGTACTTCTTTAGGGTTCAGACGCCACCTCAGGTGTATGATTCCAGGAAGGGTAGGAACGATGTGTGCTTTATTCTCACTTTTTCTTTTAATGACTCAAAAGCATTTATTATGCTTTCTGCAAGGGGAGAGTGTGCAGAGGCTGACACGGTCTTAACTCTTTATTAAAAAGTGCCATTCAAATGCGGGAAGGAACTGACCTCTCCTCAGACAAGTTAGTGAGAACCAGTTAGGGAAACTACCAATGATTTTCAATGCCACGCCTGTGTGCTGCGATGCCAGGGATGGAGGACCTCCGGTTCATGCTGGGCTCTCTTTTTACTTTTTTCCATTTCTAAGTCAATGTTCTCAAGTGGTAACTTGAGTTGCAAAATGGTGATAAATAGCACAATTCAATGTGTCCAAACCTAAAATGATGCCAAATGGAAGATTTTTTTCCAATTGTTTAAGAACATTGTGCTTATAAATGATTTCATACATTTGGACTCAATTGACTTTTTAGTAGGATGAAATTAATTGCTCTTAATAGAAGTTCAATTTGTGTTCAGTTCTTGCCTAATTCATTAAATAAGAGAAATTCTTGTCTTTCCCTTCCTTCTTCAATAATCCTAAAAGAGATAAAGAGATAACTGAGCTGCAAATGACTTCCAGTTCTCCAAACAGAAGCGTCATATCACTGACTTCTTTATTTACTCTCCTTTATTTACTAGATCAATAATAAATCTTTCAGACTTCTTTTTCCTTGTTCAAACAAAAACAACAAATTCTCCACTGTCACACCCTCATTTCACCTAGGGATTTGCTTTAATCATAATTAAATTAAAGCTCCTGAAGTTCTATTCAACAACCAGTGTTAGAAGGATTCTCAGCAAAGAGTCTTCCAGAGCCTGCAATTTGCATAGGAGTGCAATCAGTTCATCACTGGGGTTTGTAGCAATGACTACTTTTCAGTTCAGCATCATTTCTAAAAGGCATGTTAATGGGTTCAAAGTGACCATAAGTGCTGTTTGCAAAGGCGTGGAAATTGTGGATAATGATAATTTGTGCAGGAAATCATTCTCATAAACTAATCGCATACACTGTTCATTTCATCTGCCCAGGTTTTGCATGACTCTGCTCAGAACCGTGTGCTGTCTCATTGGATTACAAGCCAATGACATTGGTGGGGTTCTTTGGGTCTTACTGGAAAACGTTTGATACCATCTCCTCAGCTAAGACCAAGCAGAGAGTGGAATTAGTTTTCTGAACAATTTGGAGCAAATTAGCCATATCATCATCTTCACCTTCCACTTAACTTTGGCTGTGAAGAGCAAAACTATGTCTATACATATCACCAGTAGACCTTGAGCTTGAGTTCCATTCAAATGAGGCAATTGATCAGTTCAACTTTGTCGAACCGCATTGATCAGTCATTCTTCCATCAGGCAATATGGCTGAGTTCACAGACTGTGCGAGTGTGCTGTGAGATTCACACAAAGCCCCTTTTCTGTAAAAAAATGTCATAGATAAGGCCAAAACAACTGGGTGATTCAGACAATTCAGTGAAAAAAATGTCACTTGACAGTTGTGTTCCTGCCAATTACCCACATTGAGCATCCTGGCCTAGGCCAGGGCTGACCACTGTGAGTCATAGACCGAGAGTGTCCTGTGTGCCAAGGTTGACCTCTACAGAGTGTCAGAACCAATTAATTCAAGTGAGGTAGATAATCCACGCTTTCTTATTCTCACAAGACTTCTTTCTCAGGTGCTCTTGAAGTTGGAAAGTCCCTGTGGAAGTCACCAGGGCTGTTGAAAATACTGGATTCTGTCTTTCCTCCGACACCTGGTAGGATTGCACCCCGCAGACATGGCTATGGTGCTTGGTTTGAGTGGTGAGATACGGGTGGACTTGATGTGGGCTGCCTCCATGCAGAAGAGTGAGGAGCCAGCACACACGTGACCACCGTGCCCTTTCCTCTGCCTCTGTGGTCACTATCAAAGTCTCCCTGGTGGTGGGTCCATGTGTGGATGATGACATGGAGCAGAGTCCCCAGCCAACTCGTAGTGGACATGTAGTCTGAGAGAGAATAAACACTTGTTTTTTTTGGTTTAAATCTCTAAGATTTGGGATTATTTGTTACTGTGGCACAATCATCTATCCTGACTAGAACAGTCATGAGATTCAGTCTCTTTGTAGGCAAATCGGTTTATAACAGGCTGCTGCACTGAAAAGTGCCTTTCAGCCTTAGCTTTGGGGGATTGACACATAGGTTTCTGTACATGAATAAGAAGGTTCTAGAGAATAATCATTTTGATAAAAGACTAGATCAACTCACAGTGTTCAAGACAGATGACTTTGTGGTTCACGTGTGCCAAAGACCCACAAATCCAGCTTGGTTCAGAAGTTTGTTTCTTTTAATGTAAAGTAATGTTCATTTTTGTCTCATCTGCACCTTACAGTGCAATCCTGCAGTCTGGTTTGTTTCTGGTGATATTTGTGCAAAGCCAATCTGCTTTGTTCTCCATGCACGCACACTTACTCTCTCCTCCAGTGAGTTAGCACATCCACATGCCTATACAAGCAGGACCTACATACTAGCTCCACCTGAGATCTGAGGTGAGGAGCAGAGGGAGAATTTTCTTACTGTTCAGGCAGCGAGGTCAGCACACTGAGTCCTGAGGGGTTGGAAAAGGATATTTCTAGATTACCGTGTTTTATATCGTCAGCCATTAAAGAGCATGTCAACAACAGGGGGCCATTGGTTGCATTCTGGAGTGCATATTTTTTCTGTGCTATGCTGGCTCATGCTCCAAGAAATGTATGGTTGCTTCCCTCTGAGCATTTACAGTTATTGTTGGAAATAGGGGCCCTAAAGATTTTCAGGCATTGTAAATGAACGGAGAACAAAATGTAATCTATGACGTGATTCTAAGGATGTGAATTTTTCCATAAGTCAACTAGAACTGAGAAGAGAGACCGGTAAAGAAATGAGATTGTGAACGATCCACTCCTTAATTTTAAAATCCTCTTCCTACTGCTAAAATATTTTAACAATAGAAAGCAGAAAAGTCATAAAACATGGAAGCAACATAGGGTTTGGATGAATTGGCCAGTGTTGCATTTGTGAAACTATTCAAGTGGCTTGACCTGGGATGTCCAGTCCATCTCTGTCATTTCAAATCTCCCTATTCCTCAAGTTCCCTTGGGGGGCTGGGGTTGTGGGACGTTGCCTCACTGAAACCCATTCGTTAAGGTCTGAGGGTGGGGGCGGATCTGCTAATCTTTCTAGTCCTCAAAATTAGTTGGTAACAGCTGGTGTTTGCCACACCAGACTCTGGTCCACACACACCTCTTCAGACAATTCTGCAAAGTGTCCATCGGAACGTGCATTTAGAGTAATGAATATGTGTCATTAATATGTTGGGCAGGTTCCAAGGTTGTAAAGTATCCCACAAGGGGAAAGTCACTGCTGAGGACAGACATGTTTTATAGCCACTGCTGATTTACAGGCTGGTAAAGGCAGTCTTCAGTTGCCCTTGAGGATAAGAAAGAGCAAGAAGACAGAGTGTGAAATCACCCAGATCTGTTTTGATCTCCCCTGACATGGGGATGAGACTGCAAAGACAGTGGGCACCTCAAGCACGCATCTTCCCTTCTCAGGTATCTGCACTTCAGCCACTCTACTCTTAGATCTTAGTTTTCTTGGCATCTGCCATGTGCGGGATTCTCAGACACAGGACGATAAAAGGACAGTAAGGTCTGACATGGGAGATAGAAGAGGT
This sequence comes from Equus quagga, assembly GCF_021613505.1. Taxonomy (NCBI): domain Eukaryota; kingdom Metazoa; phylum Chordata; class Mammalia; order Perissodactyla; family Equidae; genus Equus; species Equus quagga. Next base: position 60,342,852 of record NC_060277.1, read on the forward strand.
AAGGGACCAGCTAGAGAACAACAAAACAAATCCTGCTTGTAAACAGTGTCAAAGTAAGTAATCAAGAAATGGTGTCATATAACAGAAAACTTAGTATGAAATGCTTTAATGTTAAAATGTTAGCAAGAAGGCATAAAGAAAATGATGCGTCCTTGTTTTTGCTTGATGACTGAAATTTTAGGCAGGTGGACACAGCAGGTTTTATTTTACTGGCGGGGCAAGCTGGAGGCATCTGGAACCTGGAGTCTAGCAGACTGGAAGTGGGCACCTCACAAGGAGTTAGAATGAGGGAAAGTATTCACAAGTTAGCATGAGACACAAGTCCTCAACCTTCTACCCACCATTCAAGCTCCCTGTTTAATAAGTAGCCAGGGCCAGGGGGAACAGAATCAAACTGGTGGGGAATGGCTAAATGGAAAGGACAGAACTATGGGACTCATGGGACATAATTCTTCAGTGAAAGAAAGGACCAATATTTTTTGGACTAATATGTGCTAGGCATGATTAGGCTCCTTATGTATTTATTAATTTTTACAATAACCCTGTAAAATCGCTATTATGATCTTTATTTTACAGATGAAGAAATGGAACATGGAGGTTAAATGACTTATGTAAAATCACAAAACATATCTCTTCCCTACCCGCAATTTCGGGTCTCCATTCCATTGACATTCTCCATTGCTTCCTTTCCTCTGGCCCTTTGAGGAACCAAGGTTTCTGGTGCTTTTTCTTCTGAGCTCTATTAGTAAAGATACCTAGATTTTCTTACCCCCCAATAGTTAGACATGGTGATAAAAATGCAATTAGGATTGGAGAGCATAAGATTAGCATTAGCAATCTCTTTTACCCCACCTCTAGTCCCACAGCACGAGGATCATCAAATTTTATCATTTTGGTTGAACTTTAAGTAATTTCTTAGACCTCCGTTTCTTAATTGATTGTCTTTAGAAAGTGCCGATGGATTATTTATTATGAAAAATGAGATTTTAGTGCCCTTGCAATAATGCCTACCTTTCTGAATCTTTTCTGACCACCTATTTTTAATATTTTAGCTCATCTATTGGTTACCATCAGAGCTATACAATAACAAATCAATATTTGATGATGCACAAATTTCAGGGAGCCTCTTTTGACTTGCCATTATGCAATATCAAACCTTTAGCCATGTTACATTTCTCTCCCTCTCTCCTCTGATCTTTACTCCCACCCTCCATCCAGCTAATCATTACTTTTATGTTGTCACGGTCCAAAGCTTCCATATTTCATACTGTAACTGAAAAGTCATTAGTATTTTACCTATAAATGAGTTTTAAAAGTTGAGTACCAGTAATTCACATTTCACATATTAAGAGTGTCTAATATCATTCACTGCAGAGCCAAATAGTGGATTTGTTTCATGGAGAAGTAAACTCTAATCCTGTGTCATTAAACCTATGTCACCTAAAAAATATGTTTCAAAACTTAAAAGTTGAGAGAGGAGAGAAGAAACTGACCTTTGCATTCCATGTTTATAAAGTTAATATTATAATTTCTTCATTTTTCAATTGAAATCATCCAGCTTCATCTTATTTTTATGGGGAATTAATTTTCTTCCTGACATTATTCTCAGAGCCCTTGAACTTTCAGCTGGCTTGCTGTTTAGATCTACCGCAAAGCGATTGTTCTGGAATTTTTTAAAGATGTATTCCTGAGTTTAGTCCACTGTTGGATCTAATATCTCTCGCTTTCTTGGATTCCTTTATCATTTTGCTGATGTACAGCTTGGTCTGTGGGTGATGAACTTTTTGAGTCCTTTCTGTCTGAGAATATTTATATTTCTCCTTATCCTTGGTTGATAGTTTAGTGGGATAGACACTTTAGGTTAAAATTTATTTGTTTTTAAATTTTTGAAGGCATTTTCATTTTATTTTCTCCATTTTCATCTAGCATACGGCTGCTGATGAAAGTTTGATGTCAGTTGATTTTATTTTTGTTATGTGACCAGGAGAACACATACAAACACATGCACATTCCAAAATTTCATGAAGACATGTTTAGGTATAATTGTATTTTTCTCAGTATTTGGTGTATACTTTTAGTCTGAAATCTTGTGTGTCCTTTCCTCTGTGACAATTTTTCTTAATATCGTTTCTTGGATGAGTGCTTCCCCTCCATTGTCTTTGATCTCTCTTAACCTTAGTAGAATGATTGTCAGTGTCTCTTAATTGTCTCTCAACTCTCACTCCATATTTGAGATTTTTTTCTATTATTCCTTTCCCTAAGCATTTTATTCCAGCAATAGCTTTTCTAATTTCAATGAACTCTTTTTTCTTTTCTGCTTTCTCCTTTTTCATACCAATCTATTATTGTTTTGTACCTAAACTATTTTCTCAAGACTCACTAAGGACACTATTTAGAATAATTTTTATGTGCCTTTTTTTTTCTTGAACCCGGTCCCTCCCTGTGGTCTGTTCTGTTTCTTCATCTTGGTCCTTTATGAGTGTGTGTGTGTGCATGCAGTTGTGTGTTGAGTACTGTTGGTCCATGAGAAGTCTGATTCTTGATTGCTCATTCAGATCTCTGAAGGAGAAGTGAATAGACTGATCGAGTTAACTTTCCCCTGCAGTGACCAGCCCCTTCCCTGGTCAAAGCTCCGTGGATGTGAAGATGACACGTTGAGGCACAGGCTTCATCTCAGAGTGTGCAGGTGAAGAGCAGGTCGGCAGGATGGAACTTTAACTCCACCACCTCCACTTCCATCAAATGCTAAAACAAGGAAACCAAATTTCTTTTCTGAGACCCTCAAATTTTCCTTCAAAAATGTCCACGTTCTTAAATGAAATAGACACTATAAAAAACAATAGAAAAAATCAATGAAACCAAAACCTGGTTATTTGAAAAGATAAACAAAATTGAAAAACCTTTAGCTAGACTCACCAAGAAAAAAAGAGAGAAGGCTCAAATAAATAAAATCAGAAATGAAAGAGAAGAAATTACAACGGATTTCTCAGAAATACAAAAGATTATAAGAGAATACTATGAAAAGCTGTATGCCAAGAAATTGGATAATCTAGAAGAAACAGGTAAATTCTTAGAAACATACAATCTTCCGAAACTGAATCAAGAAGAAATAGAGAATTTGAATAGACCAATCACCAGTAAGGAGATGGAAAGAGTAATCAAAAACCTTCCAAAAAATAAAGTCCAGGACCAGGTGGCTTCTCTGGTGAATTCTACCAAACATTCAAAGAAGACTTAATACCTGTCCTTCTCAAAACCTTCCAAAAAATTGAAGAGGAGGAGAAGCTTCCTAACTCATTCTATGAAGCCAACATTACCCTGATAGCAAAACCAGGCAAGGACAACACAAAAAAAGAAAATTACAGCTCAGTATCACTGATGAACATTGATGCAAAAATCCACAACAAAATACTAGCAAATCAAATATAACGATACATTAAAAAGATCATACATCATGATCAAGTGGGATTTATTCCAGGGGTGCAGGGATGGTTCAACATCAGCAAATCAATCAACGTGATACACCACATTAACAAAACAAAGACTAACAATCACATGATCATCTCAATAGGTGTAGAGAAAGCATTCAACAAGATCCAGCATCCATTTATGATAAAAACTCTGAATAAAATGGGTATGGAAGAAAAGTGCCTCAACATAACAAAGGCCATATATGACAAACCCACAGCTAACATCATACTTACCAGTGAAAAACTGAAAGCTATCTCTTTAAGAATAAGGACAAGACAAAGATGCCCACTTTCACCACTCTTATTTAACATAGTATTAGAGATCTCAGCCAGAGCAATCAGGCAGGAAAAAAATAAAATTAAATTAAAGGGATCCAAATTGGAAAGGAAGAAGTTAAACTGTCACTATTTGCAGATGACATGATTTTATATATAGAAAATCCTAAAGAATCCACCAAAAACTTTTAGAAATAGTAAATGAATACAGCCAAGTTGCAGGATACAAAATCAACATACAAAAATCAGTTTCGTTTCTATACACTAACAACAAAGTAACAGAAAGAGAAATTAAGGATACAATCCCTTGTACAACTGCAACAAAAAGAATAAAATATCTAGGAATAAGCATAACCAAAGAGGTGAAAGATCTGTACACCAAAAACTTTAAAACTTTGTTGAAGGAAATTGAAGACACAAAGAAATGGAAAGATATTCCATGCTCTTGGGTTGGAAGAATTAACATAGTTAAAATGTCCATACTTCCTAAAGCAACCTACAGATTCAATGCAATCTCTATCAAAGTTCCGACAACAGTTTCTTTGTTGGAATCCTAAAACTTATATGGAACAACAAAAGACCTTGAATAGCCAAAGGAATACTGAGAAAAAGGAACAAAGCTGGAGGTATCACACTCCTTGATTTCAAAATATACTACAAAGCTATAGTAACCAAAACAGCATGGTACTGGCACAAAAACAGACATGAAGATCAATGGAACAGAATCAGGAGCCCAGAAATAAATCCATGCATCTATGGACAGCTAATTTTTGACAAGGGAGCCAAAAACATACAATGGAGAAAGGAAAGTCTCTTCAATAACTGGTGTTGGGAAAACTGGTCAGCCATGTGCAAAAAAATGAAAGTGGACCGATTATAATTGATAATTACAATAAGATAATTACAGCATATACAAAAATTAACTCAGAATGGATTAAAGAGTTGAATATAAGACCTGAAACCATTAAACTTTTAGAAGAAAACATAGGCAGTACACTCTTCGACATTGGTGTTAGCAGCATATTTTCAAGTACCATTTCTGTCTAGGCAAGTGAAACAATAGAAAAAATAAACAAATAGGACTAAATCAAACTAAAAAGCTTCTGCACAGCAAAGGAAACCATCCACAAGATGAAAAGACAACCTAACAATTGGGAGAAGCTATTTGCAAACCATATATCTGATAAGGGGTTAATATCCAAAATATACAAAGAACTTGTATATCTCAACAACAAAAAAACTAACAACCCAATTAAAAAATGGTCAAAAGATCTGAACAGACATTTCTCCAAAGAAGATACACAAATGGTCAACAGGCACATGAAAAGATGTTCAGCATCATTAACTATTAGGGAAATGCACATCAAAACCACAATGAGATATCACCTCCCTCCTGGCTATGATTAACAAGACAAAACAGTAAGTGTTGGAGAGGATGTGGAGAGAAGGGAACTCTCATACACTGCTGGTAGGAGTGCAAACTGGTGCAGCCACCATGGAAAACAGTATGGAGAGTCCTCAGAAGATTAAGAATAGATCTACCATATGATCCAGCTATTCCACTGCAGGGTATTTATCCAAAGAACATGAAAACACAAATGGATAAAGATACATGCACCCCTGTGTTCATCACAGCAATATTCACAATAGCCAAGACTTGGAAGCAACCTGGGTGCCCAGCAGGGGACGAATGGATAAAGAAGATGTGGTATATATACACAATGAAATACTACTCAGCCATAAGAAATGATGAAATCCAGCCATTTGTGACAACATGGATGGACCTTGAGGCTATTATGCTAAGTGGAATAAGTCAGAGGGAGAAAGTCAAATACTGTATGATCTCACTCCTAAGTAGAAGATAAAGACAACGGCAAACAAACACATAGAGGCAGAGATTGGATTGGTGGTTATCAGAGGGGAAGGAGGGAGGGAGGAGAGCGAAAGGCGTGATTAGGCACATGTTGTGGTGATGGATTGTAATCAGTCTTTGGGTGGTGAACATGATGTAATCTACACAGAAATCTAAATGTATAATGTTGCACACCTGAAATTTACATAATGTTATAAACCAATGTTACCACAATAAAAAAATGAAATGAAACAAAAATGCCTAGTTTCTTCAAATGGGATATCTCCAGCTCCAGTCTTCTGCGCAAGTTGGATGGACAGGAGACCTGGATAGAGACCATCTGAGCAACTTTTCTTAGTGGATTTACAATCAACATCTTCAATCTCTCTTCCTCCCCCAGCTCTATAAACCTGTTAACTTCAGGGAACCTGGTTATGAAAAATGCCCCAACGTCTTTGGCAGGGTCGTTCTCTTGCATATCCTCTAAGCAGAGACTCCCTCTGCTACCCTAACAAACTTATATCTTTCTCCAAACTTTTGAAAATCTTTAGTCCACTGCTGTGCTCCGTTCTCCCAAACTGTCCTCATTTTTAGTGCTTTCATAAATTCACTCCATGCTCTTCAGTGAATTATTGGGAAAGTAGGAAGGAAAATGTACGCTCAGTTCAACTTCCTAAAACATAAGTTTTCCAATTAATGTTTAATATGGTACTACAATTATTGACATCCCTGGATTTGGGGGCCTTAAATAGATGTCCAATTTAATGACTAACTGAAACAAAGCTTGTAAATCTTTCTACCATTTTCATTAGCAGAAAGTCATTACATTCACAGTAAACTAAAAACACAGTCTGACATGATTCAAATGCTCACTTACTTGCTTTTGTTGCCCTTAGTTTCCAGAGCAAGTGAAAACGATGATCCGTTTTCATCGAATCTATTAGTAGAAGTTGGATTATTTCCACCTAGGGCTTTATTGATTACCTACTCAAGTTGAACGGATATTGATACCATCATTGTGACTTGTCAAGATAGCCAAGGAAATTGGTATTACAGTGGACAAGACTTCAAATAAATCAGTGTGGCAAAGGTTGTATGGATCTCAGAAAATACTCTGACTCGTGTCCATCTTCTGGGTCCACTTAGGTTCCACGTTCACGAAAGGTTTGAGTCTGGGGCGTCGGAACTAGGTTCCACCTCCTCTCTCAGGATCCTGACTAACCTAGATTCTGACTCTGATTATCTTTTCAAACTTCTTGCCATGTTCACTGACTTCTGGACAAAATAGACTGTTTCTTGACAGTAGAGTATTTGAAACAGAATTAGGAAGAAGAAGATAGAGTTGTTTACAAATATTCCAGGCAGTGAAAATTATATTATTTAGGAATTGCTTTTCTTTAAAGTTTCAGATATGAAGTTTAGGAAAATTTGGCTCAAGGAAAATATTTCTAAATCAGGATTTCTTACTATTTGGACCACAGTTTAAAATATTCTCTCTCAGCATGTCCTAGAGTATTTTACAACATGATTTAAAAAATGTTCAGTGGTCTTTAGCTGGGGAAGCACTGAGTTAAATATTATTTTAAAATGATGTTTTCTCAAAGATTGAAAACAAAGCATATGAAGAAATATTAATACAAGAATATTATTATAATAAAAATGAATACATATCAATATGTTATCACATTACTTTAGATATTATTTAGTAATTTTTCATGGTATCTTTAGTAAAGAATAGTCTTTAAGAAATAAATCATCACTGGTAAACTGAAGACTCCTGTGTTCCCTTCTCCAGTCTAATTACCTTATCTCGCTCGCAAGATGAAACTATCTTCATGAATTTGGTACGTATCTTGTCCATATTTTTTATATCTACTTTATTTATTGATTGACCAAAAACATGTGGTTGCTTTTAGATTTTATTTAAATTAACATAAATAGACTCATGTCTATTTTTTGTGATTTTCTATTTTTTTCCTACTTAATCTTTTTTTTTGGTTTCTCAATATCAGTGCATGAAGATTTAGTTCATTCATTTCAGTGTTGTATAGGATTCCGTTCTACAGCTACAATATAACTTATTTGCCATTCTCCTGTTGGGGGACGTGGGGTTCTCCCTTCACAGACAACACTGCAATAAACATTCTTGTGCATCTTTCCTTACACACGTAGGTGAGAGTTTCTCTCACAGAAATATATAGAAACAGAACTACTGAATCAATAGTTACACACATTTTCAATTTAAATAAACATTATCAAATTCTCTTTGAAGTTGTACCAGTTTATACTTTAGCCAGTAGTAAATGCAAAATGTTAATTATTTTCCCTTCACATGTTACCAAACACTTGATACTGTCAGTTTTAAAAAAATATGTTTGCCAACCTAAGGCCGTGAAATCACTGTTGCTTTAATACTTACTTTCCTGATCACTAGTAAGGTAAAGTATTTTTTCATGTGTTTGCTGATCATTTGTTTTTCTACTTCTGTTAACTCCTTATTAATATCATTTGCCTTTTTTTCTTAAGGAGCATTTATCTTTTTCTTTTTTGTTTGTAGGAGCTCATTTTCCAGCCTGGATACAATTTCTTTGTCAAAGACTCGTTTGCAATCTGTGATTTGATTTTTACCTTTGTTTTTGGCATCTTTCAAAACACAGAAAAATGTTTACATTTAAAATTAATTTATCTATTTATTTTCTTTAAAAATTAAAGTTAAAAAATTTTTAGTAATGAAATTTTGACAAAAGCAAACTTCTCGACATTTTCCTCATGACTCAGTTTTTATTTCTTGTTTAAGAAATCTTTTCTTCCTCGAGCACATATATTATGCTCTCCAAGTATCAGTTTTCAATAACAGGAAACATCCCCCTTGGGAAATTGCTGATTCCATATCCAGGAGTGAAAATGTAAAAGATGATCTTGGAACATCTTCGACCTGAAAGCAAGGAACTTATCAAAGTATGATGGGACTGTGTCAGAGCAAGGATAATATGAGCATCACAATGAATAATGACCATGGAAAATAAAAACTGGTTAAATAAATAAAAATCCATGAATCCATAATAATACAAAACACACAAGTAAACTGCACTGATACCTTCTGGAAGTTGCTAAAGCACCAAGACATGTGTATTACCTCTCGAGTACAAACTGCACTTCAGGGTAACTACATAGTTGATAAGAGAATTCTTATTTATAGAAGAATTAAGCTAATAAATGCAGAAGGGATGATAGAGCTAGAAAATAGCCACTTTGAAGAACCCAAAATTAACGGGTCTAAGGTGGTGGTCATCAAGGGCTTATATCATCACTAGGTGAAAAGTTGGTGAAACTTACTGGATGGATCAGGCTGACAATCCACTGGAATATCACAAAAAGGAGACGACCAGATCTGATGTGCATCTTCTGAGGTGCACCGGGAAGCACCCGGCCCCAGCTGTCACTGTTCTCCCCCTCTGCAAACAAGCAAACAACAATCAAAACTGAATCCAATCAAAATTCTAGCTTACGCTACCTGTGTACAAGAAATAACATGGTTACAGAAAGCAGAAGATGCGAAATTCTACAAGGCAAATGACCTAGTTTTCTTCATCAAAACAAATGGCATAAAGAAAAAAAACCAGAGAGGGAGAGTGAAGAGGAAACTCTTATAGATGAAAAAGGGCTTAAGAAACATATCCAGTAAGTATTTAGACCTGTTTTTGTATTCTGACCTGAGCAAACTGTAAAAAGACATTTTTGAGGCAATTTGGGGAAAAGAAACATACAGAGCATTAGATGATATTAAGGACTTGTTATTAATTTTGTTGATTGTGCTAAGTGTACTGTGGTTAATTTTTTAAAAAGTCTTTATTTGCTAGGAACACATTATAGGTGAAATAGTACAGTATCTGAGAATCAGTTTTAAATTCTCTAGTAAAAAGTAAAGAAATAAGGAGGAAGGAGAAATAGATGAGACAAAAATAGATGAACAAAGTTTTTACAAGGTTGAAATTCAGTGGTGGGTAAGAGGAGTTCGGACAATTCTCTCTAATTTTGTACATGCTTGAAAATGGCCATAGTTAATATTTTTAAAAATATCTAAACTTGTCACAAACTACAATACTTCTTATAATAAATGAACAATGAATTTTAATAATAAAAAGAAGAAACTCATTCTTACCCCAGTGTCATAAAGATATTTTCCTATATTGTTGTCGAATTGTTTTACATTTAGAGATTTTTTGTTTTGTTTTGGTTTGTCTTTTTTTCTGAGGAAGATTCACCCTGAGCTAACATCTGTGCCAATCTTGCTCTATTTTGTATGTGGGTTGCCACCACACCATGGCTGCTGATGAGTGATATAGATCTGTTTCAAGAAATGGAACCTGGGCCGCCAAAGCGGAGCATGCTGAACTTAATTGCCATGAAGCCAGCCTACATTTAGAGTTTTGATGCAACTTGAGTTCATTTTTGTGCGCAATGTGAGACAGAGACACATATCTATAAAACATCTATTGAATAGTCCATCTTTTCCCCCATTTAATTATAATGTCTTCTCAATCATACAACAAAGTCTCATAAAGATTTAGGTCTCTTTTATACACTCTGGCTCCATTGATCTGTTTGTCTATCCCTGTGTTGGCATTAAAATAAGTCTTAATATCTGGCAAGTCAAGTTCTCTATGTCTTTTCTTTTTCCCCAAATTATAGTGTGTCTCTTCTTGTTCCATTACACTTCCACAAAATTTTGAAAAGCTCACCTCATTTTAAAAATAGATCCTATTGAAACTGATTTTCCTATTATATTTCTAGGTTAACCTGAGAATTGATGTCATCGCAATACTAGATTTTCCCATCAGTATGTGAAGATATGCTATATTTTGCCATTTATTTAGCCCTTCTTTTCTTTGTGTAAACGTTTCTGTGGGATAAATTCTTAAAAGTAGAAATGCTTGGTTAAAGAATTTATGCACTTTAAACAAATATTGCTAAATTACCCTTCTCAGACATTGTACTAACTTATACTCCCATCCATTTCTGTATGAAATTGTCCCGAACATCTCATGGAAATGCAGATAACACTACCGTGGCAAATGCTGTTAGTGGCAACACTCATCTGCTGCTTTTACCATAGTAATAGTAACTTTGTAACAGAAACTTTGATTCTGTCTGGGTCTTTGACTTGCTGGAATAAAGACAAATTCCCAGCCTTCCTTGTAGCTTCGTCCCATGTGACAAAGTTCTGACCAATCAGATGTAAGTCGGTGTGGTATGTGGCAGCATCCAGGAAGCCCCCTTCAAAGACAGCTGGCTTGTCCTGGTCTTCTTTTCTTCCTTTCCCTTCCTGCATCTCTTCACCTGGAATGTGACACAGTGGCTGGAGTTCTAGCCTTTACCTTCAACTTTGAGGATGAGGGATGGTGGGTCCTTAAGCTGGAAGAACTCTAGTTCCCTAACGATTTTGCGGAACCACCTAACATGCCCTCAACTGTCTGCCTTCATGACTTTGCTTCCCTGAGAAATAAATTTCCACCTTGCATAAGCTAAGCCTAAGCTAATCCTAACCGATGCAGAAGTTAGCATCTGGAAGTGCTAAACTGTAAGAACAACACCTAAAATATAGCATTAGCTTAGTAGAGGAAGTGATGCAACAGACAAGGAGTCGTTGTTGGAGCTGGAAAGTTTGTAATTCATGTGAAGTAGCAGTGATACATTTGGTTAAACTGTTGCCTGCTATAAATTGGAAGGCGGACCACAAGTTGACTGAGGTTGCATTCTTAGGGCCAATTGTCCAAAAATTTCAGAATAGTGGCCTTGGTTGCTACTTCTTGCCACTTTCAGCAAAGTTCTAGTGGAGAGAGATGAACTAGAGTAGATCTAGCCAGTCTGCCAACACAGAGGAAAGGGAATACAGCTCCGTAAGTGTGGAGCCCTTCATCTGCAGCCCGTCATGTTGTATAATTTGGAGGCTTGAAAGGTAGAAAAGCCTGCTGCTCTGTGGCCCACACAGAAGCAATTACAGAGGACGGCCGTGAAACTGCAATTTTAGCAGGAGCAAGCCTTCTGCTCCACCATATGAGGCCCATGGGCCTGATGGCAAAGAGGGAAGCAAGACGCCCCTTCTCTCACAAGTCCATCATTTCAGATGCTTCAAAGGGGCATCCAGAGCTGCATCCTGAGCGTCCAGAACACAAAGCCAATAAACAAAAGCATCAAGCTCAAATACTCGCTCGGGACAAGATCTCTGGCTATGTTTACTACCCCCTAAAACTGACTGAAAGCAAGTACTCCAAAACCCTACTACATTTTTAAATAATGATATTGCCAAAGAATCCTGAGTCAGGCCTGCAGAAGTCCATGACCTTTAATACTCTAACAGCCCCTGGGCTCCTGAACTTGCATTAGGAAAAAGAGGTCTGGAAAGCTGGATGGCCCCCAAGGAGGTCAGACTCTCCAGTGCAGTGGTGCTTTCCAGATGAACCTTTGGATGATCATGTACAAGAACCAACCAAGGGCCAGGGGCTGTGGATGGTAGCGAACGAGGGTGTTCCTCCCAGAGCCCAGCACCAGGAAAGTTCTCCACCTAAGGAATGCTCTCCGCTTCTGGATCAGGAGTGCACATGGTTTATGCCCAGCAGGGTTGATCTTGCTATGGTCTGAGGACTGCTGTTTCCCATTCTACCATTTTCAGAGTGGGACATTTCATTGGCAGTACCCTGTTCCTACTCTATCATGATGTGTCAAGAGCTGACTTATCTTTAAATACACAAGTTGCCTGACTACAGGAAGCAGCACCTGGAGATGAATGCAGAGGACGATAGATTCTGGACTTTGAGCTGATAGGGAGCAAATAGTTGAAACTTTGCATTTAATCCCTTGGGGAGGGGTGTGAATGTGTTTCATGAATAACGCATGTTCCCAAGATTATTTTGGTCAAATAAATCATTTTGATTGAGCAGCCAAAATGGCAGAGAAATCAGTTTCTACTCTCCCTCTCTTCCTTGGAAAGAATAGCTCAGATTTTTGGCTGAGTCTTCATCTCTCAGTTTTCCTTACATTTAAGTATGAAAACGTGTTTAAATTCTGGTCAATGACATGTGAGTGAGGCTACTTCTAAGAAATGCCTTTAAGAGATTGCTGAGTGTGATCTTTGCCTCTTTTCTTTTTTGTCTCTTCTTCCATCTTGATACTGAGAGTTCAGGTACGATGCTTGGAGTTCAGGCTTTTATCTCTAATCATGAGAACAAGGTCTCATCCTAGGATTCAAGGACCAATGAGTTGAAAAGAACAGGGGCTTCTATTGACCCCATGGAACTCTCTCAGTGGCCAGCCTCCCTCATTTACATAAGGCATAAATAGATCTGTATAAATTGTATTTGCCACTATAATGTTTAGTCATTTTTGTCACTTGCAGCCAACTTAATCCTAATTTACACACTTGCCAAGTAGCCCTACATTATGCAGGAGGTGAGTGGTGGGAGGAGGAAAGGGAAGAGAGGAGACAGGGAAACTGGAGTTGTGCTAAGGAGTAATTTAATTTGTACCTAACTCCCTGTATCCCCTTAATTAAATCCAGAAACCCCAAAGCAGAAACATACAAACCATATTCTCCTCAGTGCAACAAAGTCTGCTGAAATAGACTCCGTGCTCTGGGGCATTACAGACCAGCTGCTTCATGGAGGCTCACCCTGGAGAAGCAACTAATGCAGTGACATGGCGAGTTAGGGTAGCCAACTCCAGAGCCATGTTCGTTCAGCCTGTGGGGCCTTTGGGTGGGCTGGAAGTTATTTTCTCCAGATGGTGCCTCATGTTTCAAAGGCACATTTTGAAGCCTCAGCAACTGATCAAAAAGACTACTGAATATTGTTCTGTGTGTGTGATAAGTACAGTGGGATGCAGAACCGCAGGAAGTGGCTTGGTTGACTTCTGAAGTTGGTCTTGCACACAGTTTTCCTTCTGGGGCTCTCTTTCTCTCTCTCTTTTTTTAATTGCTACTTCCTTCCTTCCTCCTCCATTATCCCTCTTACCCCTACACACACACACACACACACACACTTCTCTCTCAAACTTGAAGGTCTGGCTCTGGTTTGCCAATAATGCGTTGCCATTCCCTTGGCAGTAAAAGATTCAGAACTTCTTGCTGACTACTGCTTTGGGCTGGGGCCAGCTTCCTTGAGCACTGGGTAAAGATGGAAAAATATTAAAAATGAAAGCTGGTTTGCTAAGTATTTAAGGGGGAAAAAAACAAAAGGCATGAAAACCTCCAGCAGGTGTTTGCTTAGGACTGGTCTCTAAATTATCTAGGCTGTCATCCAATTTAGTATGAAACTGAACCCAAGCTGCCTTGATGAGCCCAACCAGAGAAGGGGATGAGGTAGCTTTTTGCACAACTAATTCAGTATCATTGGACCATTTCAACAATTTCTCTGTATGTTCTTTTCATCCCCACACAAGCCCTGATTCTCGAATCCCGCTGTTTATTGACTTTGATGGGAAAGGTAGTGTGAATGGAATTCAGTTGAGAAAGAACAAAATTTCCCATCATCCTCACAGCCAATAGCGAATTGCTGTGAGATCTTCCCAGATAAGGCGTTCTCCAGCATCGCCTCTCTTTTGGTCAATCCCCCTCAGTTCTGCTGAAATGATCTTTATAAAATCATACATATGATCAAGTAATTCCCTCACCTAGAATCCCTCCACTACTCCCCATGGTCAACAAGCCCAACTCCCCATTTAAGACCCAAACCCCACCTGCTTTCTCAGACACACCTCCAACCACACCTCTACCTAGGCAGTCACATCGAACTTCTTGTCTCTCCTAAAATATAACATACTCTTTCATGGTTCCTTTCTGTAAAATGCTTGGAAAGATTAACTAACACATCTAAAGTCACAGTTCAGAAGGGATAGAGTTGGGATTCAAATGCAAGCAATGACAATAAATCACACGCACTTTCCCATTGGGCTATCCATTGTGTCAGCCAATTAAATATGAATGCGTGGATTGTTTCCAATTTTTTGATGTTATGAACAAAGCTGCAATGAACATTAATGGGTACTCAACTATTTAATGCCTGCAGGATTATTTCCTTGGAATAAATGCCTATCCATGGGATTACCAAATCTAAAGGTGTTGTATATTTGTACAATCTTTCTGGCGGGCAATTTTGCAATGCATATTTTTGAATCTGACTATAAAAAACAGACTATCATGATTTTGATTTGTATTTCTTTGGAACTAGAGAAGCTGAATTTTATATCCCTACTTAATTTGCCTATTTATACCCTTTGCCCATTTTATTTTCCGGCATTAGTGTTATCTTTTGCTCATAGACTGGAAAACTCTATATATTGAGGACATTTGTCCTTTGTCTGTAATAACTGTCATAAGGACACTTACAATAGCTTGTGGCGTGTCATTTAATTTTGTTAAGGTGTTTTTTAAATCTCATTCTGGACCAAAACAAGAACTGTCTAGACTGAGTGACTGTCGCCAGACCGTAAACAGGGCACTACTGCTGGCTTGATTCTTATTCGATGGCCAAATTCACCTATATATTTCACAGCTCTGCAGCAGAGGACACAGTGATACATGCAGCTCCGTGTCCAATTCCTGCCCTTAGCAGACTTTCACTGGAGCAGCTTCTCTTTACCAAGGAGATGTCATTTACCACATCGCCTGGTTCTTTAATATCGAGCTTATATATTAAGTACATTGCATTACCCAGGATGCCCTTCAGCAAGGTTCTCCTCATCTCTGCCTCTACTAAACTCTTTTCTTGAGTGAATCATTATCTATTTACTTATCCAAAGATCATTGAGTCCCTACTATGTGCTAGACATTACTCAATAAACGAAACAGACAAAAGTCCTTCTCCTCATCTAATTATGTCCTAGTGGCTTTATTATTATTGATGACTAATAAATATATTAAACAAATAAATTTATAAAATGTTAGAAAGCAGTAAATAGTATAGAAATAGAAAAATTAAGAGAGAGTAAGAGGGCTAGAAAAATCAAGGTATGTAGGTAGGAATTGAAATATTAATAGGGTTGAATATTTTAACAGTAAAAGACTTGAAAGAGAAGAGAGAGTTAGTTATGTAAATATCTAAGGGAAGGAAGTTTCAGGTAGAAGAAACAACCAACGAAATGGCCCTAAGGTGGAAAATACCTGGTATCTTTGAGGAATAGCAAGGAGGTCAGTGTGCTAGAGAAGAGAGAACAAGAAGGAGGGTAGCAGGGGCTGGGGTCGGAAGGGTAATAGGTGGTTATAATGAGTCATTGTAGGTCATTGTAATGAGTGTCATAAGAGCCTACACGAATGGGGAGTCACTGCAGGCTTTAGAGTAGTCTGACCTGCATTGTAGCAGAATCACTCTAGTTTCTGAGGTTGAAAATAAACTACAGAGGGTACAAGGGTAAAAGCAGAGAGAGTATTTGGAAAGTTCATGCAGTGATCCTGTTAAGAGATGAGGTTGACTGGGCCCGCAGTGCTGGTAATGGAGGTGGTGAAAAGTGGTCAGGTTCCGGATGTGTTTGGAAGGAAGAGCCAATAATATTTCTTGGTATATGCCATGTAAAGTGTGAAAGAAAGTGGAAAACGCTCTCCCGAGATAGCAATTCTCCATGCTCACTTTCCACATCTGCCTTTTTTTTATTTTCTGGTAGCTGCTGTCTGGATAAGAGCAGAGTGTTGGGGAGTTGTCTCAGAAGCCAGCATTCGTGGGGCAAAGGAACACTTCCCCATTTTCCAGATGCTTTGTTCCTCGGATCACTGAGTCCAGAGACAGGGAGTAAGAAAGGAAAAAGGTGCATTCTCACTTTTTGCCAGTGGCTTTTTTTCCAACGAGAAAACACAAGCACACCGTGAGGGGAATTCTGCCTGGTCCCTTCTCAGGTCAGCTCCAGCTGCCTTGCAGAGTCCAGGGCTACGGAGATAGTCTGTCCTTAAGCGCTAATTTTTCATGTGGGAGTTTTCATTTGTGTGTGTGCTGTGTTGTCTTCATGTGAATTTCAGTGGGAAGCTGGCTAAGGCTGCTACAAATTATTTTTTTTTCAGATTCATCACCTTTTATTACTTTTTCTTATGAAGTAGAACATTTAAACTGGATCTTCTTATGGTAAACCATTTAGACCCAAGTAAAGTTCACGAGCACATTAAAAGACTCTCTGAAAATCAGAGTTCGTCTTCAGCATTTGCTGCACACGGGCTGTTCTAATTTCTGATACAGGTACTAATTTATTAGAACAATGCCTTTAGGAAAACAGGGTTTGGATAACAAACTATTTTCATACCTTACTGGGTGGTTCAGAAACCATTTGGCTTTAAATTTTATTTTGGAATAATTTTAGACTCAGAAAATTGTAAACCTATACAGAGAATTTATTCCCCCAGTTTCCCCCAATGTTAAGATCTTACATCACCATGGTATATTTGCCAAAACTCAGAATTGTTACATTACTTTGGTACATTACTATTTGTACGTTACTATTACCTACACCGCAGACTTATGCAATTTTCACTCATTTTTCCACTCATGTCCTTTTCTGTTCCAGGATCCAATCCAGGACACCTCATTGCATTTAATTGTCATGTCTCCTTGATCTCCTCCAGTTTGCAACAGTTTCTCAGTCCTTTGTTTTCTGTGACCTTGACAGTTTTGAGGAGGACTGGTCAGGCATTTTGTAGAATGCTGCTCAGTTGGGGTTTGTCCAGTGTTTTTCTCATGATTAGGCTGGGGTTAAGGGTTTGGGAAAGAATACCACAGAGGCGAAGGGTCTTTCTCATCGTGTCCTCTCGGGACACACCTAATGGCGGGATGTCTCGTCACTGGTGGGTGATGCTATTTGGTCCTTTGGTGCAGGCAGTGTCTGCCAGGTTTCTCCACTTGGCAGTCAGGACTTACCCCCTTTCCACACACTGTTCTTTGGATGTGAGCCTAGTCAAGAGTCCAGCCCACACTCAAAGGCAGTAGGCGGGGAGGGGTTACTGTTTTCTAAGTTGGGAATTTAAATTTTTTCTTGAAAGGAAAATGGGGCATTCAAAGAAAGAAATAAATGTACCTCGTCTGACTTTGGGTTTTGATATCACAGCCACAGAGGTGACTCTTTACCCTCCCACCTCCCTTTCTTTCTTCCTTCACTATCCAGCACAATTTAATGCCCCAGGAAGAATGTCCCAGTTACTGCCACCCAGTGTTGCCTTATCCCCCTGAGAAACTCCGTTTAAATAATTCTGTATTGCAATCATTTGTGCCTTTCTTTCTTTGGCTGTCTAAAAAGCCAGTGAGGACTAAATCTTGGTTAAATGAATAAAAAGATGAATGTCTTTCATGAATTTCTTCTTTCCTCCCCTCCTGGAGGGAGGGGAGCGATTTAATTTTTCTCCTTCCTCCTCACAGTAACTGAGGTTGTAACTAACACTCAGTAAATGCTTTTTATCAAACTGGATCTGATCAGTGATGGAAGAGCTTCTAAATAATCCACAATTCTCTCATCAAACTGTCAGACCCAATAAGTGCCAATAAAATTGGGAAGAGGAATTCAATTCCACGGCAGAGTCCCAATGACATTTTCTCACAAAGATTCATAATAATCATCATCACGGGAAGCCTTGGCTATTCATTTCCTATTGTTCTTTGTGGAAGGGCTGTTAGCTTTGGGTTTTGCTTTGTTTTGTTTTTTCAAAAACAAAGAATAATACACTGTGACTTTTGAGAAAAGCACGGAGTTAATGAAATGTTACCAAAAGGAATAGAAAAGAGAAACTACAAAGGACAAATTAAATTCTGTCCTTTTTTAGCTTCGAGGGTGCCAAGTTTTGTATTTTAACAAGCATAAACCAGCCTTTATCACGTCCAGGGGAAGAGAAGCTCATGGAAGAAGGATAACAAAGTGATTCTTGTGGCAGTACCGAACGCTCCTTCTCTCTTATAAAGGAAATCTATGATCCTTGTGGAAATATTAGAAAATGTATACATGAATAAAGGGAAAAAACTCCATAATCTTGGACAAATGGGAAAGAGGCAAAATGTATATTGCTGTAGATTTGGGTGGTCTCTTATGTATTTGTCTAGAATGGGGAAAAGCGCCCTTAATAGAAAGAGGGACTTGTCCAATGGGCTGAGAAGGTGGTGTGAGGGGCATCCAGGAAACCTATTAACAAATTGAGGTGATATTAACACACCTGTGTTATTATGTGTGATATTAACCACAACAGGAGACCACTGGGACCATGCTGTACAAGGGAATTTGGGAGAAAGCAGAAGTAAAGGCATGAGTTCCGGTAGCCATCTTGAAAAGAACCGTCCGCAACCTTTTCTGTTTTCTTCCCTTTTCTTTTTCTTTAACCATGGTGGGTTGGGGGTGGGGGGACAACTACTTCTCGTTTGCTGAGATGAAACCTGAGCATCACTGAAGATGTGAGTGAGGCTGGGTTTGTCTCTAATGCATGATTACGGGCAAGGTGTTGTTTGACATTACTGTCAAGTGTTTGTGTTTGCTAATGCTGGTCAGTCTACCATATTTCCAAAAATGCAAGAGTTTCCTGAGGACTAGAAATCACACATTCGATGCTTAAATGTCTGTCTTATTCCCTAATACTCTCACATCCAAACAAAGAAGACTAGCCAAAAATGCCCTGTGGGGGATCCAGCCTCTTGAAAATCACTATGTAATTATCTTTCCTTCTTATGGAAAACAAGTGGCTTAATAGATAAGAATCTTTATATTGTTATTAAGCAAGATAGGCAAAGTGTAAGTCCCTTTACAGAAAATGGCTTTATAGCTACAAGAAGGAGGAGAATAGGTTGTATCTGTATTTTCCCTATTTAAAGTCTCTCTTGGTTTAGAAATCATGCTTTCATATCATGATACATGTATGCAGAAGACGGCCCTTCAATGCCCCCAAATAAGTTAAGAGATGGAATTGTTTGTAACCACAATTTCTGCCCTGAGGAAGAAAATAAAATGGGTCAGAGACTCTCCCAACTACTGGAACAATTGCCTAATTGTCCCCACAAAAGACCAGCTCTGTGGTCCTGGGAGAAATCCCTTTGTTCCCCAAAGCACTTCCAAAGGCCAGGCTGTTCTGGCTGCTCAGTGAGCATCCTTTTGGTGGAGCACTAAAGGGGTAGAGGCAGTATCTGAATGTTGTTTGGCGTTCCCCGGGATTCTATCAAGGAAATTTAAAGAAGTAATAAAAGGAACCTTTTGACCGGAGGGAAACTGGTCTAAGGTTTTCTGCTAGAATTCTGAACTTCCCCATCTTGTTATCATGAAAAGAATAAAAAAAATTTCATCCCAGAGAGGAGAATTATCCCTAATTTTCCAGGCCTTACGTTCACTCCTGCCCCTCCAGCAAAACACACACACAAACACACAAAGTAATGATAATCAGTTGCATTAACGTCAAGCCAAGATCCATTATGCGAAGTAAGATTTCGCATAAAAGTGCTTCATTGGATCTATTCCATAGCTTATAATACGCCTCATGTCTCATATGCTGCATTTTCTCAATTTGAGGGGATAATCCGGTCACCATCATTTCACCCGATCGTAACATGCAATCCGGATGTCCCAGGGCCCTCTCTTTCCTGTGAATTGGGTGGGGAGGATAGGAGTGGTGCTCGGAAGGTTTCATCTTGCTCTTCTTTGACCTACAGTATTCCCACTTATCTCCTGCGTCCTGGGGTCTGTCCGCCACTGTCGATATCCAGTGCCAGAATTGGCATTTTTATGATAAATTTTCCCATCTGCAAAGGGTGGTTATCGGTTTTTTTGGCTACTTGACATCTGAACCCCCATTCCTCTATTTATAAAATCCTGCCCCCTACGAGTCTTGGTTGGAGGTAGCTTGCAACTAAGATGTGGGTCTATGACCCAGGTTCTGTGTCATAGAAATTTGACCTTCTTAACCAACATAAAGAGGACTATCTCTGCAGCCAGCTCAACACCTCACACCTTAGAAACTTTCATATTTTATTTAGTCAATGAATGAATGTTGAAATCAGAGGTCTAGAGTTGTTTTCCTTATGGCCTTGAAAGGACAGACATTCCACAGTTGGTCCCTGACATCCGTTAGGCTAAGTTTATGGGAATTCGTTAGGCACACATTTCCATAAACTTCCAACTATTCCAACCCTCCAGGTCTATCAGCCCATTTCTCTCCCTTGGTGCTCATTTTGTCAAACAATCCATGAGGGGCTATGTTTGGGAGATATTATGGAGAAGGACCAGAACCAAATGAAATAGTTTATAAGTTAAATGTCCAGGAGGAAAGCTGTAAGAAGGGACGATATGAATTAGAAACTGAGAGGGAAGAGCCAATGCTTCCCAGATCTGTTGAACATGAGAGGTAAGAGAAGCAGTGTTGAGAAACGGGAAGATGGCCAGAAAGCTACTGCATGACTTTACACAAGTGGCCCTCCCTCTGCTGGACCTCAGTGTCTGCACATGAGTGATGGCTGAACAGGAAGATTTTGAAGATCCCTGTCCAGCAATGACACTGTATTTTCAGAGGGGAAAAAAAATGTCAGTCTATGATTTTTCTTTCACGTGGTGAAAAAAATCCTCTAACAGAAACCAAACAACAGGGCACAAGCAAGAGTTGAGCCCTGTTATCATGGATGAGAAGCTGGGCCAAAACCGGCTAAGGACTCAGCTGCTGGAAGCCTATTAGCAGCAGCTCAGATTTCCTGGTTCCAATGGGCTGCAATGCACGCAGGATTAGCTTTGCCCACAGCCTGTGGTTAATGACTGTTTGTACGGTAACAGTCTGCTGTTATGCCGACAAAATGCCTGTAAAGACTATGCTTGGAGTTTGGGGAGAGACCACATATTCCCCTCATGGATGACAAAGCTGTTTAGAGACAAAAAGACTCTGGAATATGTCGCCTAACACCAAATCCAACACCAGGCTCTGAGCATCCACCATTACGGCACTAGAGGCAGTTGGCATCCTGCACTGTGAAATAGGACATCAATACCCAGGAAGGATGCCTGGCTTCATTGTCTCCTCCATCGCTATTCTATTATTCTCTTTCCCTGTATGCTTTCTTTCTGTGTTTGTAAACTCCAAGGGGAGGGAAGTAAATTCAAATTTTGACAAGATTCTACACCAAGGTGATATTGAATTTTTTTTATTACCAAAGAATTGCTATCAAATGACTTCTGGAATTTTCTGTGGCTTCTTATTAGCAAAGAATAAAATTCAGACCTGTTTACATCATTGAAGCCTCACATTTTTACGACTCCAACCTAGGTTTTTCAGCTTATCATTATCCAACTATGATTTCTTAACTATTTTAGATCATGACTGGGATTTTTCAGTCTTGATCATCTTTGCTCACACTCTTGCTGCAGCCAGAATGCCCGGCCATCATTTCTGCTTGTTGACATCATCTCTGTGGTTTAAAGTACAGCCTAAATGCTTCCTTCACTGAACTCCCAGCAATCTTCTCTCTCATTTATTCCCTTAAAATTCTGCTTTGTAGCTCATTGATTTGAGTATGTATTTCGCCCTCCTCCAGTAGACTCCAAGCTTATTGAAAGTGAGGGCTGTATCTCATTCACATTTCTTTTCCCAGTGGTGCTACAGCACAGGATCTCACAGAGGGGTTGTCTGATGACTGCTGAATCATCACTCTTTGTTTTGTTTTGGATCCAAAGTTTAATTTTGACCCAAGAAACTGGTGAGAATTGAATGTGCACACCACACCTCTCTTGGCAGACTTGTGATTCAGGGATGCTAGGAATATACGGAGGTCACTGACTCTGTGACTGATATAACGGAATAAAACTGTGGGGCAAATACTTCATATTCCTTTTCTAGTACCCGTATATCCCAACTAAATATGCTTTAAAGGTAATTATGTTCTTGTAGGCTTGGAATTTAGTAATTTAGCAACTTAAAGCAGGTTGAGTCAAAAGCAAGTTGTAAATTTTAGAGAGGAGCTTCAGGGCTTAGGTATAAAGAAAATTACTCCTTTCTGATTGAGAATATAATTACAAAGATTCACACACAGATACAGAGAAAGACCATAATCGCCAGCCTTTCGGGGCTTCTGCCAAGCGGCATGAAAGAGAAAAGTTGAGTTCTAAAAAGACGCAGAGGATAAAAGCTTCTGAGGAATCAGAAAGGAAAGGGAACTAGAGAGAGACGACAATAGGTGGTTCTCATGAAGGGAGCCGGGGGACTCAGAGGGGACAACAGAAGGCCTGAGAGTCTCGACACCAGCACAGGTCGGTGAAGATCACAGAGGAAGCTGCCTCTTGTACCTGGATATTCCCATTTCTTTAAGATTGCCCTGGAAATATGTCTTTTTCAAGACAGTGTCCTTTCATGTTTATCACTGGCCCTTTTACAATGTTCTTTTTTCTTGCCTATTGGAAAACCTCTCCCAAAATTCCCCTCCCAAGAACATTTAAATAAATGGCTATTTCTGAAATTTGGATCAGTGGAGGAATGAGAAGAGGGAAATAAGAGCTACCTGTGATAATATTTTTAAGGTCTAGTATCTAGGTCTGCTCTATTTTCTAATATGCCTCCAAGAGTATCGTTAAACACCGATGTACACATGTACTCATAGGTGACCCCTTACATCAAAATCAGTGCCTTCCCTCTCTTTTTTGGCAAGTACAGTAACTCAGCTATTGAATGGTGATGCTCGTTTAGGCCAAAATGAGCTCCTCTTACCTTTTTCAGATGTCGTAGGATATGGACAATTTATTGGCAGCGTACACTTAGATTTAGGTTTACCAATCCTTTTGATTTTCTGTGGAAACTCTAGATGTCAGTTACCCATTGCTACAGATGTATGTAGTGTCAATTCATGGGAAGATGGCCTCTAGAAGTTTACAGACTAATTTAGGAGAAGGAAGATTCTCATAAAAATATCGTGAAATATTTAGAGAACTTTTGTTGTTAGTGCCGTCCAGTTGATTCCCACTCCTAGTGACCCTGTGTACAGCAGAGCAGAGCCCTGCTCCGTCTTTTTGCACCGTCCTCATCTTCCAACGCTATATCAGACAATGCTCCACTGCTGTTCATACATATTTATGCAACGTAGCAAGTGCTAATTTAAAAATGAGATAAGTGCTGGGCAGCAATGCTGTTATGAACTAAGTGCATATTCAGAGTTGGTTTAACTCTCACCTATGCCACTTAGAAACCTTGAGGTCTTAATGCGTGAAGGCTTTGTTACGTCCTCTGTGAAATGTGGATGGTAACAATACCAACTTTGCAGAGGAGTGGTAAGTATTTGATGATATACAATGTGGGTAAAGCACACAGCAGGTGACCAACAAAAGGTAGCTGTTGTTGCTGTAGGAGCTGGAATGTAGTTGAGATGACTGTGGGGCAGGGGCATTGGAGAAGGGTGTGAAGGCTGAGCTAGGGCAAGTTGTTTCAGATACAGAAGCAAACAGAGGGCATCCTAGAAGAGCCCATGGAAGAAGATAAGGACAAAGCAGCAAAGGTCCAAGATGACTTTGAATTCCAAATGGAGCGGTTTGTTCTTTCTGTTATAGGCAATGGACAGCCACTGGATTTTTTCAGTCCAGAAAAAAATAAATAAATAAACTTTGTATTTTTGAAAAATCTATCTCGCTGACATAGGAAAGCTGAATCGCAGCAGGGAAAAGTCAAACACTGAGAGACATAGTGATGGTTCATCGGTGATCCAGGTGGGAGAAACCCAGTGAAGGAAGATTAAACCAAGCCTGGTAGCTGATCGGATAAGGAAAAGGGTAGCAGCAAGTTTCCAAATCCAGGTGCCTAGGGGAATGAATGATGTTGGTACCATGGACAGAAAGACGGAAGTCCAAGAAGGCTTTTCAGTTGAATAGGAAAGGAAGGGATGTGCACAAAAGTTCTCCAGGAACATCTGTTCAGGTCTTTTGGTTGGAGCTCATGACATTATCTCACATTTATATTTGAGATCTCTCTATGTCTCAGACTTCATGTTAAATATTTTGCCCAAATGATCTCCTTTCACCCTCCCAAACTAGTAAATACGAGTTAATCTTATTTTTCCCATTTTATAAATAAGGAAAATAAGGATAACCAGAATTGAATAACTTGCCCAACATTACAAGACCACTAAGTAGAAAAGCCAGGATTCTAACCCAAAACTCAACTCTTCCTCATCCTGCCTTCCTGTACTGTTGGGTTGCGCTTAGAGATGTGTTGTCCACATTCTATGTCCAGATTTTTAAGATCCCGGAACACAGCTTAGTTCTTATTGAATGAATAAGTGGAAGCTATGGAAGCAGTTGGATTTGTTGGAAGGGGAGCAGAGAGGAAAGGCAAGAACACTGAAAACTTGCTATTAGGCTACGTCCACATTCACAACACGGACTTGGAGTCAGGAAGCCCGGGTTAACTTCTCACTTCCACTTCTTATTAGCAACTCTCTGAGCTTTCATTTTCTCATCCTTGATAGAGTGATAATATGCCTACTACATATAGCTTTGAAAATCAGAGATAATAGGAATGGACATGTTTAATGACCTGTAAAGTAATTTACAAATATTAGCTGTTATGGAGGATCTGAGAGAAGGAAGAGGAACCATTGAAGGTTACTAGAAAAACCACTAGGACCACAGCACATGTATCCTGGATGCCGAGGAAGGAGAGCTTCAAGGAAGAGGGCACAGTAAGGGGTTAAAAGTGATGATAAAAGTTGGTGATTGATAGATCTTTGGTGACCTTGGGAAGAATGGTTTTCATTGAGAGATGAGACAGAAGCTAGATTTTATGAGATTAAGGAGAAAGTGGGTGGTAAGGAAATGGGAGCTGTGGAGTGTAGACCGCTTAATTAAGAAGTTTACAGTGAAAGGAAACAAAAAAATGGGACGGTAGCTTGAGGGGGCAGCTTAAATTCTTACCGCTTCCATGGATATACTGTAGATGTTTTAACAGGGATCAACGCCTTCGACTGAAGGGATTAAGTGTTATTGGTAGAATTTCAGGCAGCCAGAAGGTGGGGGAGAATTTTCTTCTTTGGTACTTTGAGCACTTCTCGAAATCCCTGAAATCACACCATGCATAGGCATTCGTCTGTTCAGTGTAAAGGTTAAGCTGACCTTGTAGAAGTGCGGAATTTGGGGTGCTCCTATCCTTCACTCTTACTGTTTTATATTTTCACACCTTTTTAACAATACTTTCAGGTACAGTGGTTTGCTCATAATGACGATGACATGAAGCAGACTCTGCAGGGATGGGAATAAAAGTCCATTATCTAGGGGCCAGCCCGGAGGTGCAGTGGTTAAGTATGGGCACTGTTAGTTTGGATCCTGGGTGCGGACTGCACACCGCTCATCAAGCCATGCTGTGGCAGGCGTCCCACATATAAGATAGAGGAAGACAGGCACAGACGTTGGCTCAGGGCCAATCTTCCTCAGCAAAAAGAGGAGGATTGGCAGCTGATGTCAACTCGGGGCTGATCTTCTTCTTCAAAAAAGTCCCCCTATCTAAAAGTTTGACTTCTGTTAATTTTGGAATTCCAAAACACCAAACTGTATTAGGAAGTTAGAATAGAAAAAAGACTTTGAGTTGTAAATAGCTGTCACAATGTCTATAAATTTTAGCCCACAGAAAAAGAAGTAGCATTTCCCTTAAACTTCTTGGACTAAACATTTTATGCAGAATAAGGCTGACTTTTAAGTTCCCCCATACTCTTGGTCCCAGCCCACTGAACACCACTGTCAGCGGCACACATCTGCAGCCAGCTCAGTGTCCACTCATACTCAACTGGTCCTTTCTCTTGTCTGTACTACCTGTGTTCATCCTGCGCCCCCGGCCACCATAATGGCCTCTTCATCTCCCCCCAACCTGCTCCGACTCCAATGTCATCCATCTTAAAAGGCTTGCAAACGTTGTCCTGGCAACTCTCTTCCTCATGGCGTTTTCTTCTCCAAAACCATGCAAATTGACCGTCTGTACTATGAAAGTTAGCCTTGACTTACAGAGAGTTTTATGTCTGAATTGTTCCATGCCTGGTAGCTTTCTTCCAGGTTCTTGAGAATAGGTACCATTTCTTATAATTCTACATCTCCTACATTTCTGTCTAACTCGTGTGCACTTAGTAGATTCATTTTTACTGTTGGTTTGAAGCTGGTATAAGGCACAGCTTTCAGTTTGAACACCAGGGCTTCAAGCAAAGTTTCTAAAGGGGCTGATTTGACAGCAATGAACTAGCACCTCCTGAAGATGTCCCCTTTGGTGACAATGCCCCGTCATGCAGGGGTTAGTGTGAAGGGTGGCAGGAGAGTGGTGATGGCCAGGAATAGGGAGCTGCACTGACAAATCATAAGGGACAGTTGTCGTCTCTGCATCCTGAGATATCAGGGAACCCAGCTTGAGTTAGGAAGGCTGGAATTGCCAGATCGATCGATTCATTCTCCTTTTATGTACTACATAGTGGCCTTTCATGCTGGAGATATTACGTATTGATTTCCAGTGTGCAAAAATAATAAAAGGATTTGGTTGTTGGTAGTGTAATACAGAAATGCTGTGGTCCCTCCAGCTGCATGACAGCCCCACTGTGTCCTTCTTCCTCCATCCCTTTTCTCTTTCCGCACAGCCCTAGAGGAAAAATCGAGTCAAGATCAGGGTTGCACGTCATGTTTCAGAGTTTTCCATGTGTTTTACAAGGTTTAGTGCTAGTTATTCCTGAAAACACTCCCATTAGAAGTTGAGGTGCTATTAAACTCATTCTACTTTATAGGTCTGGAGGCAGAGGCACAGCGAGGTTAAGTGGCTTGGCAGACTTGCCCAGCAATTTGACAACGGAGCTGCCCTTTAACGCCTGCCCACCCTGCCCATGTTGAGAGTGCCTCACGGGGTCTTACAGAGAAGGCTCAAGTGCTGGAGAATATTCTGTGTCCATGATTGGGGACATGTAAAGAAACCCAAGGAGATAGAACCATGCGTTAGTATGCAACCCACAATCAGTATAAATTACTGTCATTTAAATCTTGAAGAGAAGAAACGGATGGCATCATAAGGAAAAGAGGGTTTTAAGTCTAAATGTGAAAGCGAGAAGGCTATGAATAGACAGGTGCACAGCGGGCCGTCAGTTAGTGATAGTAAGGGTGCAGCGAAGGACTCCAGAGGGCAGATTTGGAAGTCCAGCTTTCTACCTTCTCCAGCAGGAAGCCCGTGCCTGAGTTGGGGCTTTATGCTGTGCAGGCTTCAGATGCGTTAGTATTCCAGCTCAGTCCCCTCCTTTATGGCTCTTCATGACTCTATCTGATGACAAAGCAGCTCTTTGCCATTTAAAGGTCGAATGCCAGTAATAGAGAGATGGCGTTTTATCATCAGACGAGCGCAAGCAGAGGGAGATGAAAACTTGGTGGATCGAGCCCAGTGAAATCACGTCCCTGGGTTGAGAGTCCATGGAAATGTGGAATGTACCTTCGCTCAACCCTTTACAAACACCTGGGCATGGGACTGGTGATTGGAAAGCTGATGGCTGTGTCTGGGAAGCATTTATCTCCTGCTGAGATGGAGGAAGTGGATGAACTTGTTCTCCTCTGGTCCCCAGATCATTAGAAATTCCCCCAAATCTCCCAGCAGTTCCCAGTGATAAAGATCACTCTGACACTCCTGATGCAGTGGAGGTGGGACCTTCCACTAACAAAGGTTCTGGTCTATTTTAGAAAGAAGATTTTTAAGTATTAGTCTCCTTGGGGAATTTTATAGAGAAATATATGTTGCAGAATAGAATGTTAATGATTACAATAGTAAAGATAATACAGCTTTGTGTTGGAGGCCACTTTATCATGAAAGCATCTTTTCTACATGTCTGATGTCTTTTAAACTCCTTCAATACCATGAAGTAGACAGAGTAAGTGCTGTTTATACGACTCAGAGAAGCCAAGTGAATGGCTCAGGGTCACACAGATATTAAGTGGAAGAGTTGGGATTTTGAGTGGCAGGATTTTTTTTAATCCAGTGTTGTTTCTGCCACTGCGGTTCCCTCCCAGAATTGGTAATGGAGGGCAGGATGGGACTGCACAGAAAGACGAATGGCCCTAGAGGAAATTCCAAGCAATTCTACCCTGATCAAGAGGATCTGGATGAGCTTGTTTCCCTCCCTCTCTCACCTTTATTCTCTAAAAAAAGAGAGAGAAACCTAGGAGTTCATTAAGACCAAGCCGCGTGTCCCTGTGGACTGACACTGGAGGAACACCACAGACACGGCCAGGCAGGCAGGGCTCTCTCCTCGTGCTGGGAACCCTTCCTTGGCTGCTGCATGTAACCCTCACAGCAGTCGCAGGAGGTAGATACTCTTTTCCCTAAATTAAGGGTGAGGAAAGTAAAACTTGAAGTGGCAAATAATCCCTCCGAGATTACTCCCCTGGTAGATGATCTGGATTCAAATCCAAGCTGGCCAGTTCTCAACGTCTCTGCTCTTCCAGCGCACACATTCCCGGGTGGGCAGGGCAGCGGGAGAGAGCCTCCTGGGCATGGCAGAGAGAGGCTGGGGCGGGCACCAGCACTCAAGCAAGTCAGCCCTCCTGGCCAGGGGCCATCCCAGTGCAGCCTGACCCTAAGGGCCCATCCTGCTTTGTCTTTTCTGGGCCCTTTTTTTTTTTTTTTAAGATTTTATTTTTTCCTTTTTCTCCCCAAAGCCCCCTGGTACATAGCTGTGTATTTTTAGTTGTGGGTCCTTCTAGTTGTGGCATGTGGAACGCCGCCTCAGCATGGCCTGATGAGCGGTGACACGTCAGCGCCCAGGATCCGAACCGGGGAAACCCTGGGCCACCGAAGCAGAGCACGCGGACTTAACCACTCAGCCATGGGGCCAGCCCCTCTGGGCCTTTTTAAACAGGAATCTGGAACTATTGTGGCAAGGCTAGGGGAGTGAGTCTTTGGAAAACCGCAGGAGGAGACACGTGTGCAACACTCAAGTCTAAAACACTAGGTAATCACATGCAAGGAGCAGAAATTCTCAGTTTCTTCACTTATTGTAGAATGAGAGTAAGAGTACCATTGCACAGAGCCGTTGTGAGGGTTAAAACTCCCAACAACGAAAAGCTAATGTGTCGGGTCACTATTTTCATCATTAATAATCCATACATTTTTTCCCCCTCTTCTTTTATTGCTCACTTGCAGTCAATGTAAGGGGAGCAGGAAAAGGGTGTTTGGAGCCAAATGGTATTATTGGAATGCTTACCTTGTGTATAAAACCCTAGTGGTGACAATAGGGGGCATTTCCTCTCTGCTAAGTCCCGCGTAACTCCAAAAGCCCTGACATCTTAGGAAGCTTTGTTCCAGGCAAGCCCTCAACACTGAAGTCATTAGGCCTGTAATTTACCCCCCACCAGAACATGAGAAAATGTAATCAAATAAATATTATTGTTTTCCCTTCCTTTCTTAGCAAATTACCACCTTCCGCTCCTCTCTTCCCCCAAGCTCTAGGAGTCGGGCAAGTCTGGAAGTGATCTCTCCGCAGAAAAATCTTTTAAATCAAAATGCTGCCATCTGTGAGAAGTTCCCTCATCCTTAAGCCCAGAAACTCCCTTCAGAAATCAGGAAATAAATGCCAATTTGGCTCCGACTAAAGGTGCTCAATT
Source organism: Equus quagga (assembly GCF_021613505.1). Taxonomy (NCBI): domain Eukaryota; kingdom Metazoa; phylum Chordata; class Mammalia; order Perissodactyla; family Equidae; genus Equus; species Equus quagga. The sequence goes on from NC_060277.1 coordinate 60,373,017, forward strand.
GGGTTATTAAATTCCACAGAGTAATTTACATGTGTGCCGTAAAATATAAGTTGTCCAAACAAAGTGTATTCTGATGCCACGGGGACAAAATGTGTTCCTTCTCCCTGAAGGGAATTCTACCTTCAGAGCGCAAGCAATGTATGGAGGTTTAGGAGAAAGAAAACGAGGGAAAGGGAGGAAGGAAAAGAAGAGAAGGGCGAGATAAAAGAAGGGAAAGACAAATTGTGGAGGTTTGTCTTTTCTGCACACAAGGTATATCAGCTCCTGAGTGTGTGTATGCATCTGTGTGTTTCATAAATATATGCCAGTAATGTGCCACTGCTGTTGGCAATTGTTCACATGCGTGCATGCCCCCAGATACATCAATGCTCTCTTTAATGTCCCTAACGAGGACAGATTTAACCAGAGCCCACAAGTCTGGGAAACAAATTAATGACTGACATTCTGCAGAGAGATTTGTGAGGGTCTGCTTTGAGAACTCCATTTTGTTAAGACGCCAAAACACAGAGCAGCACTTAATGAGCTTGCTTCCCTTTTTCTTCTTCTTTTTCTTCTTCCCTCCCTCCCTTCTTTTCTCTCTCTTTCTTACCTTTCTTTTCTTTTATTCTCCTTCCTTCCTTCCTTCCCTCCTTATAATAATATCATACGCATTAATGATCCTGCCATCCCCTACAAAAAGTAGGTTTCGGGTAGTAACCTACATATAGCCATGTAATTTTCCCTTCCTACCCTTTGCTTCCCACCTGAGGCAATCACCATCCTGAATCCTGTATTCATCATGCTGTTGCCTTCCCCCTCATGTATATTTCTGGTACCTGTATGTATTTCTAAGAATATTATGAATACCTATTGTTTTTTAGCTTTATTAAAAACATGTCAAGCTTATGTAATCTACATGGACTCACTGTGTTTACTTAACAGCACACTGCTAAAGTGCATCCTGATTATTGCATGCTGCTGTGGTTATGATTTTTGTAGCTATATAAGATTTCATTGTATCAACATAGCAGTTTATTCATCTACTCTCCCTTAACCTGAATTTGAGTTGTTCCCTGTTTTTTGCCATGGTAAACAGTGCTGCTAAGAACACTCTTGTACACTGTATGCTTGTTTCTCTTGGGTATATATCTAGGAGTGGAACTGCTTTTCTCTTGGGTATACGACTGTTCGACTTTGGGAACAAATGTCTCAAAATTATTGCAACTCAGAGAACCTACGAATCTGTATCTTTTCCAACACGTGGTACTGCCAGCCTTATAAATTTTTCTCAATCAGATGAGTATAAAATGATGTCTTATTATAATCTTGAATTGCATTTCCATCATCGCTAATGCCATCAAACATCTCCAACATATTTGTTGGGTATGTGTGAACTGCCTGTTTATGACTTTTGCCCCTTTTTCTCTTTGTCTTCTTATTACTCATTTATAGAAGTTATTTATTCTTAATACTGATGCTTTATTTCTGTGTTTTACAAATATCTTCTCCTGGTGTGTAAATCATTTTCCTTTTAAAAGTGTCTTTTGAAATTAATAAAATTTTTGAATTTTAAATAAGTCCAATTTCCCAGTCTTTTTTTCTGTAGTGAATATTTGTTGTGCCTTAAGAAAATTATCCTTACCCCAAAGTCTAAATGATATTTATAATTTCTAGTAAGTATTTTCCAGTTTTATTTGACATTTGAACCTTAGTCTATTTCAGATTGACTTCTGTAGGTGGCGTGAGGTAGGGATACATTTTTTCTCCGTAAGGATAACCAGTTTTTCCCAGATCTACTCGTTGAGGTCTCTTTTTTTTTCTCACTGATCTGACATATCATCTCTCAATAACAAAACACCACACACCTGTGGGCTTGTTTCTGGATTCCCTCTCTACTTCACTGATCAGTTTGTCTATCCCAGTGCCAATGCCACATGCCTCAATAACTATTAATTTGTAAGAAGTCTTATTATACAATAGGACAAGTCCCTCCTCACAACTTGTCTTTTTCAAAAATATCCTGATAATTCTTGGCCCTTTACACCTAATATAAATTTTAGAATTATTGAAATTCTAAAATCACCCTGAAGAATCCTATTCATATTTTGTTTGAAAATGCAATGAATTCATAGGTTATTTTGGGGAATATTTGCACACTCACATATTAAATCTTTCTATCAACAAACATGGAGCTTTTATTTATTTTGATCTTTTAATATCTCAATTCATTTAAAATAATTTTTCCTCTAAACATCTTGTAAATATTCTGTTAGCTTTATTCCTAGATGCTTAATATCCTCTGATAATATCGTAAATCATGACTTCTTTTAATAATGTTTCCAGTTATTTGTTGTGATGTTTAGAAATTCAGCTGACTTTTGTCTATAAATCATATCTAGCCAAATTGCTAAACTTTCTCATTATTTCTAATAATATGTAAATTCCTTTGAGTTTTCTATGTAGTGGAGCATACTTCTTCAGATAATGAGTTTTTTTCCTTCTTTTAAATTTTCACTCCTCAATATTTTATATTGCAGTTGCTAGAACCTCAATATAATGTTTAACACTCATGTGCTTTCAAGTTAAATTCTTGTTTTTGAAAAGAATGCTTCTATTTTTTCCCATTTAGTCTGTTTGCTCCAGGAGTAAAAACATATATACATTATCGTGTTAAGAAAGTCCCCTTCTATTCCTAATAATTAATACTTGTCCTTTTTTATTATAAGGATTGTTGGATTTTATCAAATATTTTCTGCATTCATTGAGAAGATCACATAGTTTTCTCTTTGAATGTGTTAATTGGTCATTTTAGTTATAGATGTTCTCATGACAAATCATTCTGGTATAGGCTAAGAGCATTTCACCTGGAGGTAGTGCTTTATGTTTTTTAGACACTGTTGCATTCAATTTACCAACATTTTGTTTTGATTTTTTATCTAATTTATGAGTAAAATGACCCTGCAATTTCCATTTCATTTCTTGTAATGTTTTTGTCTGGTTTTTGTATCAGGGTTATTGTTTTGGGCTGGTGTTGGCCTATCAATAACCAATGTTGTGGCTGGACAAGCACTTGTGGTTCTTATTATGATTGCAAGACACCCTTCAGCAATAACCATCAGGAAACTTGGAAAAACTAAAAGTTTATTACTTACAGGACCTGGAAATTGCACAACACACCTGGGGCCACACAGCAAGGTCATGGATAGAGAAAGAGAAAGTGCACAGGCCTGGGGTTCTGCTTTCATTGGGGTTGAGGGTGGGGGCCTTGGGTTTTGTGAGCTCTCTCTTTATTGATGAATTTAAAACATAGAAACAGGAATTTAAAGTGTGGGAAGAGAAAAAACAAGTGGTCCAAATGGTCAGTTACTGAAATGGACCAAGATCTCTAAAACAAAGGAGCCTTAGTGGGGGAGGTGGCCTGGCTCTTTATCTTGCGTGTGTCTGGCAGCGTGTTTATTCGAGATAGCCCTCTTTGAAGTGGATGCCTCTTTGAAGTGGAGGTGTCAGCAATCAAAGCTTAAGACAGGCACTTGCATTACAAAAAAGAGAAAACTCAAATGTCAGGGCTTATGCTACAGTTGCATTAGCTTCAAAAAATGATTTATGGAATATTTCCTATTTTTATTTTGTGTATTTTTTCCATCATTTTACTTATAATTTCTATGTGCCTTTCTGCTTAGATATATCTCCTATAAACTGCCTGAATCTGAGTAATTTTGTTTTTGATTTTCTAAAAGGCAAATCTTTGGGTTTTTCTAAACAGATGAATTTAGTTGTTAAATAGTAATTACTGTTATACTTGTAACCATTTATACCAACTTAATTTCCTCTTTCAGCCATCTCATTTTTTCTATGTTATTTTTTAATTGTTTTTACTTGAAATCAAATGATACCTATATTTCTAGCCAATAAGCCAGGAGTTTCAGCACTTGCTCATATTCTTTGGTCTCTCTCCCGAATCTCCTGATATCGTATAGATCTCTAAACTTTTATTCTTGAGTTATCATAGAAATATTTATCTTTTTCTTCTGGGTATTAGTTTATTTAAAAAAAAATAGGAAGACTTATACCAATGTATTTCTTGCAATTTTTCCTGCTGCTCATTTCTACTTTTGGAAAGAAATGTATCCAAAAGAGTCTTTAATATGGGTCTTTGCGTGGCAAAATCTCTGAGCCCCTTATGTCTGAGAATATCTTCTATCACAATTGACTTCTACCTCATGGTTGAGGGACAAGTCAGCTGGTTATAAAATTACAGGCTCTGTGTTTTCTTTCTTTAACCTTTTTTTTAGACATCCCTCTATTGTCTTCTTGTATCTAGCATTGCTGTTGAAAAGTCTGATGTCAATCTTATGCCTTTCTAGTAATCAACTCTTTCTGTAAGATTTTAGATTTTTTTAAACTGATACTCTTAAATTGCCCCATAATGTATCTAGATGTGAGGTTTTTCTTATATCTCCTCATTGGTTCTGTTCTCTTTTTAATTCGAGGAAAATTTACCTCTATCATTTCTTCCCCTTTTATTATTATTTTTTAAGATTTCTCTTTTTCTGGGGTTCTATTATCTAGATTTCAGCACTTCACCTCCATCCTCCATATACCTTGTTTTTTCTTGATATTTTATATTTCTTTCTATTTTTCTTCTGGGAGATTTCCTCAATCTGTCTCACAATTCACTAATCATTTCTCAGCTGTACTCTTCTGTTATTCATTTAATCTGTTTTTGCCTTATTTCAACCATTTTAGTTTTCACATCTAATATTTCTTCTTAGTTCCTTTTTGTGTTTTCTTGTTCTTTTTTCCTGTTGCAAGTATGTAGCTAGGAGAGGTGGCCTGACACTTTTTTGTTTGTTTGTTTTGGGCTGAATTACTGCAGTAGTCAACCAGCACATATCTGTTCTTCTTGGGCTTTCATGAGTGCTGGACTTCAGTGCTGTCCTAATTTGACTCCTGAGGACTTCTGGATCAAAGATCAAGATATAGCAGGTGAGAGGATGGTACTTATTTTTCCCAAGGCAATGGCAATGAATAAGCAGAAGAATTCGAGTAATAATTTCCTGTTTTATTCTTTCCCAGCCAACTTTCTACAGACACACACTCCCCTCATCCCCCAGAGTTTATTGCAGATTCCTCCTGCTCTTTGTATTTTCCCTCTTTGGTCTCTCCAAGATTACGCTTGGCACATGGATCCTGCAGTTGTTTGAGTCCAGCATCTTGTCTAGACACAAACTGAAACCTCAAAGTGATTACCTCCAACCCTTTCATTTTACAGACGAGGACCCTAAAGCCCAGTGAAGCTGAGTGACCAGCACACAGCCTGCTAGTGGTGGATGTCAGTGCTGCCTCCTGCCCCATTAGTCCATTGAAGACCAAAGTAACCTGCCTTAGGAACGATGCTGAGAATTCACTTAATGTTCAATCATTATAGCAAGTTCAATACTGCAAAAGTATTAATAAGCCTGACTGTAATTCACTGAGTCCATTCTGAAGGTACATGTTTCTTTTTTAATATTTCATGGCTTTCAAGCATGTTAACCACAGCCCAAGGATAGAATACTGGGAAAACTGCATATACCAAGACACAGCTTTCTATGAAACTTCCTGAGTAGTAATAACAGACTGAAGAATAGCCCACAAAGTGGCTCGAATTGCAGCAGCCACAGGGAGTGCTTCTGACCCTTCCAAGCAGCAAAGCCCCACAAAATGCAGGCTCTGCTGTCCACAGGGGTGCAACCAACTCTGAGGCTTAGAATCGACAGACTCTGAGAACAAGTTGCGTTTTTTTCTGGGAAGGAAAACCCGGTTGGAATTAGCTAAATTCTCATTGAAATGGTAGGATTGACCTCTTGTGACTAAGATCCTACCATAAGCCCTCATACCTGAACTGTAGTCCCTACACCCTGAGAAAACAAGCTGCAGAAGAAAACACGTCAAAGAAGAGGTTGAGTTACATATGATTTCCATAATAAAGACCCAAACTTGCCTGGAGGATTTTATTAGCTTCCATCTCTAGCAATGAATGCTGTATCTACAAAATTGAGAAACAAGAGGTAGGGATCAGACACTGATGTTTGCTAAGGAGAAAACATACATTCTTGTCAAATATAACACTCAGTTCCTTAAGAACCAAGAAGGAACTGAACTAGCCAGATATTAGCTCTTGGGCTTCAGGCTCTTGTCCTGCAACTGCCCTCCATGTGCTCTCTCTGTGGAAACCCCAACAAAGCACAAGCTCTCCCTGGGTCCGAGATAAGAGCCTGCCTGCCCAGCACAACCTCCTGTGACCCAACCTATGGATTCTGACCTCCTGCTTTTGGTGACCCAGCATTGCCCAGTGCTGACATCACCCCAGCCTGCTCAGCTGCCTGATGAACATCCCAGGATCAGAACCTCAGATGGAGAATCTAAAGAAACAAGGCGTTTTCTGGAGATTTGCCTGGGAAAACCAAACTCTTTCACAATAACCAGTTATTCTAGGCCTTGTTGGTAGAGCTTTGAAAGTGCACAGTTGGTTTCTTTCCCTTGTTCATCTGTATAAAATTGCTTTTATGGTATCTTAGAGCTGGAAGGACTCTCTGAGCTCATCTAGTCCAATTTATTTCCTTTTATGTATGAATAAATGGAGTTCCATGGTGATTAAATCGCTCACCCAACGTGACATAAGTACTAGGAAATGGATCTGAGACTTGGGCCTAGTCTAGAATGTTCTCCTTTATCGAATGTTCCGTCTGGTTTCTATCTCACTCTCAGAACTGCGCATTCTCTTTCCTTTGCTTCTACCAATTCATCTCATCTCCTTCCACATTTCCTGCCTGTACCCCACACTCAGGTCCTTGGGCAGGCTGAGTCAATATGAGGACCTTGCCCAAGAGAAGGAGAAATACCATCAACAACAATTTTATGCTCTGACATTGTCTACATATACTGCCATTTTCTAGACCCATCTCCCATTTGCATCTCCATAAGTCTGACCCATAAAGAGCCAGATAATTGTCTCCAAAGTTATACCCATTCCATCCATTCATTTATTCAAGACGCATTTACTGAACAACTACTTTGTGCCAAGCACTATGTGAGGTACGATGGTTGCTTTTGAGGAGCTCACAAACTTAGGGGAGTTCAGATAAATCATTTAAACAAATGACATGGTATACCCACACAATGGAATACTGCTTAGCAAAACAGTGAAATACAGGCTGATTGAGCAATTAGATAATTTTACAGATGTTCATGGGTTTCCTGTTGTCTTTATACCCAGACAAAGCGTAGAGTAATAGGAATAGCAGATTCTTCTGTAGAATCATGTACCTTGATACAGTTTTCTAATCCTACCTCCCCAATTGACGTGAAACTGAGGCACAGAAAGGTGAGAGGACTTGTGCTAAGTCATTAGCAATGACTCAGAGAAGGAGCCAGAACATCCTAAGTCCTTCATTTACACCAGCTTCCTAGGCAGCTGTCAGCTGCAGGTCTTCAGATAAGGAGCTTGAGCTCCCCTGATTTAACGTCAGTCTCCTTAACTAGGGTGCAGTTGAAACCAGCTAACCCCTACTGCACAGAACACAATGTGCAACAGCAAAAGAAGACCTACATGGAGAGATGATCTAAATAGAGTCTCGTTGTCATCATCATCACCATCATCATCATCAGTTCTTCAGCAAATATCATAAGAACTCAATCTACTGTAAACTAGGATTTTCAACATATAGTTGAAAAGATAGGAAACAAAACTATAAATCCACTCAATTAGAAGTCCCATTTAAAAGTCATCAAAGAAATTATAGAAGTAAATGTTCCCATGCTGAAACAGACTTGAAGTTTCAGAAAATGAGATCTCAGAATATAGCAAATGACGTTTATAAGAAGACACTCAGATAAAGACGCTCTGGTAAGCTTTCTTATTTCAAGAATGATGGAAAAATTTCCTCAGCACCTACAAAGGGAAAAAAATCTAGAGAGGAAAAACAAAAAAGAGAGCCATCAGACTTCTCCTCCACTCTACTAGATTTCAGAAAGTAATGAGAATAAGGGGGGTTTGTGGGTGGACAATAATTAGAGAATTCTGTGCTCCACCTCTCTGTTGTTCAGGTGGAAAGAAACAGAGAGAAGTTCTCAGCAATGCAAGCACTCAAAGGTGCCCTACACTCTATCCTTCTCTATCCACCCACCCCCAAATTATTTGGAGAAAAATTGTTCAACTTGATAATGAATAAAAACAAAGATATCAGTTTTAGAGAAGACATGGTGTAAAATAAATCATGGAGAGAAATCTGATCAGGAAAACAGATTGAGTGCTGAAATACCTATTGCTAACGTGACGATGAAACAGTATAAGTGTCAAAAGAATTAGTGACCAAGAATATATAGATAGATTTAATCATCATCATCTGGATTTAAAATTATTCAAATGATGGAAAACTTGTCAAAATGGGAAAAGAGTGGGCCAAATCTCTTTTCTTGTACATGTTGACTTAACAGGAATGACCTGATTCTTGATACTATTAGAGAAGCAGAGGTTCCTTTATTTTTCTAAATAAAGGTAGCCACGTTAGAAATGAAATTGGATATGAACTTCCAGACTACTAGGGGGTGGAGGTATGTGTTAATGCTTTGATGTGCTCGTCACTGCTCTGAGTGCAGGGTGTGTGTCAACTCATCCTCATCATTATCCCATAGGGAAGGAGCTATTACTCTCATCCCTATTTTACAGGTAAGAAAACTGAGGGAGGCTGACTCCCAAGACCCTACAACTTGTAAAAGAGAAGTTGAACTTCAAACCAAGCAGTCAAGCTTCAAAGCACATGCCCTAACTAATCCATTACAGATGCTTGGGTAACAGAGTAAGAACCTGGAAAAGAAAAGAGGAAAGGAAAGGAAAGGAAAGAAAACTGCAAAGAGGCATTTTTAAATGCACAAAATATATTATTGATTACAAAAAAGAGAGAAGAGGAGGAGGAGGAAGAGGAAGAAGAAGAGAGGGAGACAGAGGTGAAGTTCCTCCAGTAAGAGGTAAGTGCTCCGAGACTGAAATTAAAAAGCAAAACAAAACCTTCTATCTTAATATTTATACAACCCCTACATTTTCCATGAAATGGTGCATTACTCACTCTAAATAAACTGTGAAAAGTTAAGGATATATATTGTAATTCCACAAGTAACTGCTAAAAATATAATGCAAAAGAGTATAGCTAAATAGCCAGTACATGGATTAAAATGGAATATTAAAAATGTATTCAAATAATCCAAAACTGCTCATGAAGGAGGAACAGAGGAACAAGATAGCAGAGGGATGAACAGACAACGAACAACAAAATGGTAGATGTAAATCAACTCCAATTAAAAGTCAGAGTTTGTCAGAATGGCTAAAACAGCAAGACCCAAGTAAATAGCGTTTACAAGAGACACACCAAGATATGGTTAGGTTGAAAATAAATGGATGAACATTGATATACAATGCAAACAGTAAGCATAGGAAGACTGGATTGGCTATATTAAATCAGAAAGGTGGCTTCAAGACAAAGAATAGTACCAGTGTTTAAGAGAAATATTCTGTAGTGAGAAAGGGATAAACTAATCAGGAAGACATGAGTCATTAGTGAGTATGCACCTAATGATCAAGCTTGAAACTAGCAAACATTGACAGAATTAAAGGAGAAATAGATAATTCCATAATCATACCTAGGAAGTTAACACTTTCTCTTAGCAATTGATAGGCTAACCAAACAAAAAAAAAAATCAGTAAAGTCATAGAAAATCTGAACTTGCTCTCAGGTCAAGGTCTGTCACTTGTTAGTTGCTATAGCAGCACCACGCTGAGAAGGATGTTGATCAATCGTGCGTTCAGGCTCAAGAAGAAAGAGTGTTTCAATTAATGATGTCTACCATGGGCATAGAGGAGGAGAAAGAAAGGACCAGTGGACCAGCAACCCTCTTAAGCCTGACTGTGCATTAGAGTCACCTGGGGGGCCTTTCAGAAATACTGATGCCTGGGCCCCTCACTAGAGACTTTGATCTGCGGTAGAGCCCAGACAACTGGCATTTTTCTAAACTCTCCCCAGATGATTTCAATGAGGAGTGAGGGTTTAAAACCGCTGTCCTAAACTGTAAGGAAGTGGACGCTCCTACTCTGATGAAGGGAATGTGAAACATGTTTAGTATATAAAGGACTCTCATCTAGAAATCTCATTTCTAGGGAAATAGTAGTGATGTGCCCATATAATATATATTTGAATGCTTTCTGCAGCTCAATTTATAATAGCAGTAGATAGATAGATTGATTAGATAGATACATAGAAACACAGATACATAGACATATAGATAGACAGAGAAAGATAATAGGAAGGAAGGAGCAAGGGAGGGAGGGAGAAAGGAAACCTAATTATTCAACAATATGGAATTGGTTAAATAAGTTAAAACTAAGGCATAATGGATACCTCTTAATAATGTTGTTATGTATTTCACATAAAATGTGTATATAATAAGATAAGTGAGAGAATTATGTTGCAAAATACACTGCAAAATGCTTTATTTTTGAAAAAATACATATGCACCCATACGGAGAAAAAGTCTCAAAGGTTATGCTTCAAAATATCATGATATTTATCTCAAGGTGGTGATATTTTAGTTAATTTCAATGGTGTTCTTTTGGTTTCTGATTTGTGTAAAATGAGTACATATTCTTTTATGTAATAAAACAAGAGCTAAAAACACCAACTCTCCCTGATTACAGTACCCACTGTGAAATGGGGACAGCCTTTCATCTAGTCAGCTCTAATCCTTGAAAGAGGGTCAAATGGATTATTATTCATGCCAGTTAAGGAATTAAGAAGAACTTAGAACAGCTCTGTGAGAAGGTGTGGGAACTGTGCCATTACCTTAGGTGAAAACAAACAAGGGAGGCTCCTTTGATCCACGGGTGCCCATTTCGTTTAGCCTTCTCTGGGTGGATCTGGAACCAACCTTTAGAGAGGGTGAGGCCAGCTTGTACCCACTTGCTGTCCTTTCCAAGGTGTGGCTGGGAAAGTGGGAGCTGACTGGATCCTACCCCCAGTTATCTTTCCACCACAAGAAGGTCACACCTGTCCATCCATCTTCTTCCAAATGGAAGGAATCTGGGCAGGCTCAGCCAGAAGAAATGGAAAGAAAGCAGAGTTCGTTTGGGGCCCTCCACTCCTCCCTTTCTGCCACACCATCCCTCCGTCTTCCTTTATGTTCAGTACTTTCAGGCCTCAGATTCTCTCTCTTCTGCTGCAAGGAAAGTGGTCTAAAAACCTCATTGTCGTTAAATCATCAGTATTTGCATTTTGAGGGAAGAACAGAGAAATAATGTTCACAAACAAATGACTTCCTAACTGAAGAACTTCAAGAACCAACTTATAGGAAGAGGGTGATTCTGTGGATCGAAAAAGCCTAAAACATCTGTGGTTCTGGACCTGTGCTCTCAGCAGAAAGAAGTAGGAAATAAAATACCCATGGAGCTAGCCGCCATTGGGACATCATCCTTTAAGAAAACTCTTACTTGCAGGGAGTGTCTTCTAGTGTTTCTGAGAAACTAAGTGAAGAAAGCGTTTGCTAACTGGACCCTAAATGTGCAGGCCAGAACCCCTGCCCTCTTAGATAAACACCATCTCCTCACAGAGCGCCAAAGTCGCCAGATGTCCTCGGTTCTAGTCCTAATCCATTTAACCATCTCCATATGGCAGCACTAGCATCATAGGATGCGCTTCCCACAAACAGTCTAGGAAATATTCCTTGATGTCAGGTCACCCAGCAAAGGTTCGACAGTGGTGGCAGATCACTGCCGGCTCCTCTTCCTCCATCTCAAGATGATGGTTTGCTGGTAAAAGGAGCTGTAAAGTGTAGGTCCTTTTAGCCCTCTCCCCGCTTCGCTGCTGCCAGGGTGGTGGGCGCTTGTCAATACCACCCTCGGTGACTGATTAGTTCAGTCTCCCATGGCTGTGTAGTGATCGTCTATCACAGGGCAATCTCATATGACACAAAATATAGTGCCCTTGTGACTCTTCACTCTCCAGCACTCACTGACAGCAAATGAAAATGACACTGCCTGCCAGAATCAGCCGTAACTCAGCCTCATTTTCCAGAAAACCTTCATGGGGCACTACAAAATAATGAGATGTGCACTGCCTAGAGGTTAGAGCATAGCCCAGCTATGGTATATGCCCATAAATCAGCCCAACAGACAATCAACCCGCCCAGAAACAAAACCACTCTATTTCCCTACATATTTTACGGTATAATTTAAGCAAATGAGTTCAATACAATATTCCTCTTTAGTCATAACCAAGAAGGTGATCAATATTGCTTTAACTGGTATTGGTTTGAGAAATAAGAGGAATATGATTTTATATCTTAATCTCATTTTCTGCCATTCCTCTTGAACAACTGAAAGAGGTTTGCTGCTGAAAAAATACTTATGAGAATGATGATAATTGATGATGATGATGTTCAAGGTTATAAAATGCATTCTGCTCTGCAAAATGATATCACATTTATTTTTCATTTAATCTTTACAGGAAATTCTGTAAAATAGATCATGCGGGTAAGTTATACATTTTTTTCAGTTGAATAGCTGAATCTCAAAGGATATGACTTAGCATTGTACAACTTCTTGAAGAGTTGGGTGGAAAGGGGTGGGATACTAAGCTCAGGTCTGATCATCCATCTCAAAGTCTCTTAGTCCAGCCTTGTTTCTGGGTTCTTGAGAAAAGCAACTTGACTTAAGTCCTTCCCATTTTACAGATTATGGAACAAATTCAATGCAATTAGCATTAAGGTAAGATTAGCCAACAACAGACCTGTACAAAATGAAGTAGAATAAACTAAAAAACTATGCCAAAATTATTTTACACTTATCAAGAAAACAAGTTAAAAGTGATGGATGCATTATTTATTTCTTACTTAAAGTTTAAGAGTGTTTATGGAACAACTACTATCTGTCTCTGAGCCAGGTGTTGGGGTACAAAGATGCTTTCAAAGAGATGCTCCTTGGTTTAAAATCATACTGCAAAAATATTAAGAAAATGGGACACAGATGTGAAGATTTCCAATGTGTAGTACATAGCCCCAAATGAAGTGGAGATTTCCTCGTCTTCCAGTTAACTGAATCGAAAGAAACAAATGGAGAAGACTGATTTCCCAAAGAAGACACAGTTAGAACCCAAATCACAGAATCCAGGGAAAATCCACGAAGGACATCTCTGCTTCTGACTGTTCTCCCACATTCTAGCCTGGAGAGGTTGTTTGGCTTTTAAAATAGTGCAAGACCTAGTTACACACGTTTCCTTTGTGCCCTTAGATAATCAGGTATCTTCCCCCAGGGAGCTACAGGCTCCGTCTTATGTATCTGATAGCCCCACAACCAGCCTAATGCCTGGCACATAGTATGTTTTTAAGAATTGATATATAGTTTGCATGCCACAAAATTCATGTTTTTAAAATGTACCATTCAGTGGTTTTTAGTATATTGCAAGGTTATGCAACCATCACCACCATCCAATTCTAGGGCATTTTCATCACCCCTTAAAGAAATTCCATATCCATTAGCACTAGCTTCCATTCCCCTCTTCCCCTAGCCAATGGAAGTTGCTAGTTTACTATCTGTTTCTATGGATTTGCCATCTCTACATATTTCATACAAATGGAATCGTATGTGACCTTTTGTAACTGACTGGCTTTTTTCACTCGGCACAATGTTTACAATATTCATCCACATTGTAGCATGTATTAATATCTCATTCCTTTTTATGGCTGAATAATGTTCTATTGTGTGGATATACCACACTTTGTGAATCCATTTATCCATTGATGAACATTTGAGTTGTTTCTACTTTTTGGCTACCATAACAAGATTTTAATACACACTTGAATAAATTAATGACCTTCTAAATGTTAATGTCGTATGTGAGAAAGTCAATAAACACATAAAAACTATTCAAACTCATTTAGTAATCAGAGAACTAGAAACTGAAAACAATGCAAGACCATTTCCTAGTTATCAGATTAGCCCCGCCTTGCCTGTGAGGATACGGGATCCCTCATGCACTGATTACGGAAGTGCAAGTTGGTGCGAGTGTTTTAAAGCAGGTTGGCGGGATATACCAAGAGCCTTGACATGTTCATATAATTTGACTCCTCCAATTCTATATCTGAGAGATGAGACTAAAGATCTAATATAAAACACAGAAAAAGGCTTTATTTGCGAAGATATTTATTTACAATGATGAAATATGGGAAGCAAACCTAAATTCCCAACAACAATGAAATGTTTAAAGAAGATATGGTGGATACATAAAATTAAATAGTATATAGCCTTTAAAAATTACATTTTGAGACAGTTTTAATTACATCAGAGTGTGTTATTATTATTTAGTGAAAACAGGTATGATTGATCTCAAATATGTGCAAATTTCACAGAAAAATAGAAATTTGAGGTAATCTGCAAAAATGTTAACATGATTTTTCTGAAAGATGAAATTATGGATGATGTTTATGGTAATGGGAATGAAGAAAAGAGGAAGAATCTTAGATGTAACTGTACCTATCATGTCTTCAGTTAGATAGTTGTTATGTACATGCGACTTAGCCCCCTTTAAATGATGGGAGAGCAAAGAGCTATTTTAAACGTGACCATTTCTGTGTTAGATATACAACAAGTATTTTTTTAATTAATAAAAAAAGAATTTCGATTTTTATTAGACCCCATTTAACCCATTCAGACATATATACTTAGAGCAGTTATTTCCAGTAATTATAATAGTCGATAACAAGGTAATGGATGTATAGAACACTGAACAATGTAAGTTTCTGTAATTCTGTTCAACAGGGTCATCCCAAAAGTGGTTAAAGGATTGGGGGACTACATTACCTACGCGAGAAACGTTAGACAGTCGGCATGAATGTAAATAAATCCAATGACAGAAGCAATGGCTGATAAGTCACCTACAGGGTGAAATGTGTCACGCTTAGTTCTTCTGCCGATGCAGAAAGTGTGTTTTTATCATGTCTCCACGAACGAAGTGGCAGGTGGGAGAGGGTATTCCAGTCATTGGGGGAAATTCAGCAGTAATGGCCTTTATGTTTATGCAACTGTTATAACTAGTGAGTTTGTCAAAGCTTTAAATGCCTTTGCCCAAGCATCTTTTTTCCATTATATTTAAACATTCAAGTCCCCTCTACAGAAAGTAGGCTCCCACATGGTCCTAATTCACTTCTACTCAACTTATCAAAACATTATCCCGTAAGATTCATTTTAAGTCCACAAAATTATCTGAGCTCCTTGTATGAGGCTGGTATTAGTTCTTCTTATAAACAAGTTCTTTCAATTACTGGTTTTGCATGCCCTTCAACTTTGCATGTGTTTGCGTGCCTGCAACTTAAGTCAAAATTAAATACCTTTGCATGTGAGCTGCAGACATTATCCAGATAATTCAAACTTGAGTATCTGTGTAGTTCAAATGATGTCACGTAAAGAGTGCTCTGAAATGATGAGCTTTATTTTTTGTTTGTAGACAAATGAAAGAGTTAAGTCTTAACTCTTTCCATGTACATATCACAGTTATGTTTTAGTTACCCTTGTAAAACAATAATAGATAAAATTAACTGTAAGAATTTATTATGCGCTAGGGCTTGTGTCTGGCCTTAGAAGCGTGTTTTCTTTTAATCCTCAGAAGATGATAAGAGATAGATATTATTTTTGGCCTTATTTGGCAGATGACAAAACTAAAGGGAAAAATTATCCGTCCATGCAAAAGAGGACTTACGTAGAAATATTCATAAAATCCCCAAACTGGAAAAACCAAAATGTCCACCAACAGATGAACAAATCGTGCTATATTCATACATGGGAATACAACTCAGCTATAAAAAAAAAGAATGAGGGGTTGGCCTGGTGACACAGTGGGTAAGTTTGCACACTTGGGTGGCCCCGGGTTCGCAGATTTGGATCCTGGGTTCAGACCTACACACTGCTCATCAAGCCATGCCGTGGTGGCATCTCATATACAAAGTGGAGGAATCTGGGCACAGATGTTAGCTCAGGGACCATCTTCCTCAGCAAAAGAGGAAGATGGGCAACAGATGTTAGCTCATGGCCAATCTTCCTCACAATAAATAAATAAATAAATAAATAAATACATAGATAAATAAAAATAAGAATGAACCACTAATATGTGTTCCAACATGAATGAATCTCAAAAATCTTTTACTGAGTAAAGAATCCAGCCAAAAATACATAAATATAAAATACAAAAATCATATTGTATGATTCTGTTTATATGAAGTTCTGGAAGAAGTGAAACTAATCTATGGTGATAACAATCAAAAGGAGCGTAGGTATTTATTGGGAAGGGACATGAGAGAACTTTCAGAAGTGAAGGAAACGTTCAACACGGGAACACTTACTGTGCTTCTGAGATACTGCGTTTTTTACAAATTGCAGTTTTGTGGCAACCCTGGGTCGAGCAAGTCTATCAGCGCCATTTTTCTGCCAGCATTTGCTCACCTCATGTCACATTTTGGTAATTCTTGCCATATTTCAAACTTCTTCATTATCACATGTTTGTTATGGTGATCTGTGATCAGTGATCTTTGATGCTACTATTATAATTGTTCTGCCACAACCACTCCTGTATAAGATAGTGAACGTAATCGATACATGTTGGGTGTTCTGACTGCTCCACTGAACGGCCATTCCTCCATCTCTCTCCGTCTCCTTGGGCCTCCCTATTCCCTGAGACACAACAATATTGAAATTAAGCCAATTAATAACCCTGAAATGGCCTCTAAGTGTCCAGTGAGAGGAAGAGTTTCACATGTCTCTCACTTTAAATCAACAGCTAGAAATGATAAGCTTAGTGAGGAAGGCATGTCGGAAGCCGAGAGGGGCCAAAAGCTGGGCTTCCTATGCCAAACAGTTAGCCAAGTTGTGAATGCACAGGAGAAGGTCTTGAAGAAAATTAAAAGTGCTACTCCAGAGAACACATGAGTGATAAGAAAGTGAAACAACCTTATTGCTGACTTGGAGAAAGTTTAGTCTGGATAGAAGATCAAACCAGCCACAATATTACCTTAAGCGAAAGCCTAATCCAGAGCAAGGCCCTAACTCTCTTCAACTCTATGAAGGCTGAGAGGTGAGGAAGCTGCAGAAGAAAAGTTTAAAGCCAGCAGAGGCTGGTTAACGGAGTTTAAGGAAAGAAGCTGTCTCCATAACAAGAGTGCAAGGTGAAGCAGCAAGTGCTGATACAGAAGCTGCAGCAAGTTATCCAGAAGATCTAAAGCTGAGATAATTAATGAAGGCAGCTACAATAAACAAAGGATTTTCAATGTACACAAAACAGTCTTTTACTGGAAGAAGATGACATCTAGGACTTTCATAGCTATAGAAGAGAAGTCAATGCCTGGCTTCAAATCTTCAGAGGACAGGCTGACTCTCTTGTTAGGAGCTAATGCCGCTGTTGACTTTAAGTTGAAGCCAACTCAGTGCTCATTTACCATCCTGAAAATCCCAGGACCCTTAAGAATTATGTTAAGTCTACTCTGCCTGTGCTCTGTTAATGGAACAACAAAGCCTGGGTGACAGTATACCTGTTTACAACACAGTTTACTGAATATTTTAAGCCCACTGTTGAGACCTACTGCTCCGAAAAAATGATTCCTTTCAAAATACTACTGCCCATTGACAGTGCACCTGGTCACCCGAGAGCTCTGACGGAGACGTACAATGAGACGGATGTTCTTTTCATCCTGCTAACATACCGTCCATTCTGCAGCCCATAGATCAAGAAGTAATTTTGACTTTCAAGTCTTATTATTTAAGAAGCATATTTTGTAAGGCTGTAGCCACCATCGATAGCGGTTCTTCTGATGTATCTGGGCAAAGGAAATTGAAAACCTTCTGGAAGAATGGCATCATTCTAGATGCCATTAAGGACATTCATGATTTATGGGAAAAGGTCAAAATATCAACGTTAGGAATTTGGAAGAAGTTGATTCCAACCCTCATGGATGACTTTGAGGGGTCCACGACGTCAGTGAAGGATAACAAGAGATAATACCACCACTGATGTGGTGGATAACAAGAGAACTAGAATTAGAAGTGGAACCTGAGAATGTGACTGAATTGCTGCCATCTCATGATAAAACCTTAATGGATGAGAAATTGCTTCTTATGGATGAGCAAAGAAAGTGGTCTCTTGAGATGGACTCTACTCCTGGTGAAGATGCTGTGAAGATTGTTGAAATGACGACAAAGGATTTAGAATATGACATAAACTTCGTTGATAAAGCAGCAGCAGGCTTTGAGAGGATCGACCCAATTTTGAAAGAAGTTCTACTGTGGGTAAAAAATACCATCAAACAGCATCTCATGCTATAGAGAAATTGTTCTTGAAAAGAAGAGTCAATCAATGTGGCAAACTTCTTTGCTGTGTTATTTTAAGAAATTGCCACAGCTGCCCCAACCTTCAGCAGCCAGCACCCTGATCAGTCAGCAGCCGTCAACATGGAGGTAAGAACCTCCACCAGCAAAAAAAGCTACAACTCACTGAAGGCTCAGATGATGGTTAGCAATTTTTAGCAATAAAGCATTTTTCAATTAAGGCATGTACATTGGTTTCCTTACACACTTAATAGACTACATTAAGATTATATTGCATACTTAGGGGCCAGCGTGGTGGCATAGTGGTTAAGTTTGCGCACTCTGCTTCCATGGCCAGAGGTTCACAGGTTCACATCCAGGGCATGGACCTAGAACCACCTGTCAAGCCACGTTGTGGTGGCATCTCACACAAAATAGAGGAAGACGCACAGATGTTAGCTCAGTGACAATCTTCCTCAAGCAAAAAGAGGAAGATTGGAAACAGATGTTAGCTCAGGGCCAATCTTCCTCATGAAAACAAAGAAAACATTGTGCAGTTACTAGACTACTGCATAGTGTAAATGTAACTTTTATATGCACTGGGAAACCAAAAAATTCATGTGACTTACTTCGTTGCAATATTCGCTTTATTGCAGTAGCCTAGAACCAAACCCTCAATATCTCTGAGGTGTGCCTGCATCTTGGTCAAGGCAGTTACATAGGTGTATCTGTTTGCCAAATGTTTTTCAAAACTCACTGAACTGGGCATTTAATTTTATGACAATCACATCTTAGAAAAAGGATAGGGACAGATGACAGATAGATTAGATAGATACACAGACAGTTGATAAATAGATAGAACTTAGTACGTGGGGGGGTTAAAAAAAGTTTAGGAATTTTCTCAAGGTTCTATGGTTACAGTCAAAGTAGAATTTGAGCACAGTTTGATTACAGGGAGCCTGACTCCTAGGCAAATAGTTCATGAAATAATCCACAAGTACATTTGGCAGTAGCTACATGCAAGGCATTTTCCTAGGTGCCACGGGAAATAAAAAAGTTCAATTAAATGAGTTAATACATGTAAAGTGCTCGTTACAGTGCCTGACATATACAAAGAGCTCAAAAGTGTTAACTGCCATCATTAATATAAGATACGAGCCTTAGACTCAAGGCAATTATAGGTTGCCTGGGGAAACAAGCCATTAATTCATGAATCATTAAACAACGATACAAGACTCATAGGTTAGTATAAGAAATGGCACAGAAACTACCTAAAGCCAAAGCCAAAGCCAGAAACTCAGCATATCTAGGTGCCAAGCAGCTTAACAAAAGTGCCTCAGGTGTGGGGCGCTGGAGAACACCGGATGCACCCAAATGGGCAGCCACACAGCACCAACCTATTATTGCCATGTGGACGTGCCAACCTGATATTTGCAAATCTGTTTTAAAAGAAGTGAGAAATTTAGATATTTATGTGAAACCTCCCAATTTTTAAATGTTGACCAACTAATTCAATGCTTTAAAAAGTACATGACCTTTGGGTTATGAGCTGCAAAATGTATCTTAAATGCATGGTCTTAAAAGGACTCTTAGAAGCCACCTGAACATCTGCTCCCCGCCTTACTCGTCTACTCATCCTCAATCTTGAGGAGGGAATCCAGCCCAGAGAGGTGAAGTCACTTGCCCAAGCTCATTCAGCTCGTTGGAGGTACAGCTGGGAATTCAATCTACACAGACTTCAGTGTTGAATAAATGGCAAAGCTGGCCACAGCTCCGTAAGTCCCCTTGAGCTGGACTACAGAAGGGAAGCTTGAGGGGGAGGTGAGCTTGGAGTAGGATTTGAATAGAAACCCTGTATGTGAGGGAAATGTCATGGGAAAAGCATAGAGAGATAAAGTTCAAAATGTGTTCAATGGCTTCTAAGTCTAAGTCTAATGGATCTAAGTTTGAGGTAGGAAGAGTCTTGAATGGCCTAACGAGAGGCCTGGTAGCCACAAATTTTTATATTTATGCCCCCCTCCATGGGACCATGGAAGTTTCCTAGAGCCAAATAGCATAATGAAAGGTGAAAACAGACTTTCCAAAGGGCAGGCTGTGCAGTGCTTGTCTCTATTGTCAAGAGGCCCCATCAGCCACACCCCTTTCCCCGTGCACCCAGATTTTCCATCCAGGGGAGGAGGCGAGAAGGGGAGAGAAATCAGAGGAACTATAATTTATCTAAGGAATAAGCAGTGAAGTAAGGATAATTTATCAGTCAAACTCAAGGAACCAGATTCAACTCAATTATGCTTTTTCCTCCACCAAACTTGTTTAGGTTCTTCAGGAAGAACCAATCAGCTTTAGATGTAGATTTGTAAGACACCATACCTGAGTGCACTGTGAGTAAATTAGTGACCCTTCTCCAAACATTTCCAATCCAGATGTCTGCAGAAATAGACATCAGTAAACCGAGATGCTCTCTACGCCAAAAGTCCCTTTCAACCATTCATTCAACAAATATTTATTGCATGCTCACTATATGCCAGATACTGGGTTGAGCCCTGGGGATTCAATGTTGACCAAAAGCAGACATGTTCTTCTTACTCAACTGAAGCTTAAAAGTTTTCTCATGGAGACAGGCATTAATCAGATGCGTCCAGTAAATGTGAAGTACGATGTGATAAATGCTGTAAAGAGGCACTGCATGGGCTCTGAGAACACCTGGCAGGAGGAGTGAACCTAGTCCGGGAAATCAAGGAGGTCTTCCCTGAGGAAGTAATGATTGGGCTGAGCTCTCAAAATTAAGGAGACATTTTTAAAGCAACAAGAATAGGGAGTCCAGGCAGAGGGAGCAGCGGCGGTCGCGTGCAGGACCCAGCTCATACGGATTCACAAGAGCAGACTGCTGAATTTTGAGGAGTTTTGCAAGCCAGTTGATGTCATGTTGAGAATCTTTACACCATAGACATGGGCAAATGCTACAAAATCAGGGATTTTGGGGGAGGAGGGGGAGATTTTTTATTTTTACAGAGAATCAGATTTTAAACAATTGCCGGCACACCCTCATAAAATGTTGTAGCTGGAAAGAGGAGAGCAGCTGTACTGGACAGAAGGAATGTCAACTGTTGAGAATGCAAAAAAGGAAGAGGAGAATGATGAGAGACAAAGCAGACGGTTAGGTAGGGGCTGGACCATGCACAATTATGAAGTCTTGTTAAGCATTTTAGTCTTCATTTTAAAAGCACTGGGAAGCCATTGAAGTATTTATAAGCAGGATGAATAATTAAGCAGATAATGGTTTTGGTAAGATCCATCTGGCTGTACTTTCTAGATTGGATTGGAAGAAGACAAAAGAACACATGGATGACCATTTAGAAGGCAATAAGTATTCCAGGAAATAGATAATAGAAGCTTGGACTAGAGTGTTGACAGTGGAGATGAAGAGATATAACAAATTAGAGATATTAGAGAGATAAAAATAAATAAGATTTGGTGAAGGTCTTCAAATGGGAGTGAGCTGATATAAATTTTATAACTGGATATTTGGTAAGGACTCTTCGCGACAATAGAAAATATTGAAAAAGGATCAACATTTTTGTTGGCAAAGAGAAATATAATGAGTTGTTTTGGGACATGATTGTCTTGATGTTTTTGAGACAGCCCAAAGGGCTTGAACGATGAGGGATCCGAGCTGGAGCTATACATTTAAGAAACAGTTGAAAATGGGGACATGGGATCCTACAGCAAGAGCATGGAGCGAGAAGAGAATTGGACTTCGTGTCGAGCTGTAAGGAATTCCCAGTGTTGAGACATTGTTGAAGACGATGACCCTGAAAAGGAGACTGAAAAGAGCGACCAGAATTCTGTTAGTTTTGGCAACAAATCACCTAAAGGTTCAGCAAGTGCTACTATAATGACGCAACGGAGACAAATGGCAGAGGGAAAAAGGCAGAGAGAGTGGAAGGAGGGCAAGTGGAGATAGTGAGTATGGACAACGCTTTCAAGAAGTTTGGCTGAGATGAATAGAGATATGGGACCCAAAAAACTGTTTTTTAAGTGGAAGAGATGTTAAGAACGTTTAAAACAAAAACAAAAACACTTGGGCTAGCCCAAGTTGAGAAAGAAAATCTTAACGTACAAGAAAAAGTAGGATAGGCAGGGAGCGGGGATGTAGAACCCACCGGAAGAGGTTCCAGCACCTATGGCACTGAGGGAAAAGAGGATGAGATGGGTACTGAAGGGCTGAGGGTAGACTTTTCATACCAGCAACCTACAGGAGTTCCTGTCTGATGGTTTTCATTGCATCTGTAAAGCTTATAGACTGAATTGCTACACTCTTCACCCAGGGGCAAAAAATTGGCCTAAATGCCCTCTGTGGTTTCCTGCTGAAAAATCTTTGAACCCATAATTTAAACTGTATGTGTCTTGAATTTCTCTGATCTTGAGAATCTCAGAACCTTTGAAGCAGAAATTAATGATCTTATCCATCCCCTTCACTTCAATGCATTCCCTGAATATGTATCAGGCATCCACACTGCCAGATACTCTGCTAAGCACAGGGAATTCAAAGATAAACAAGACAGCCTCCGACCTAGAAGAGGTAATGGAATAAAAATATTTGTACAATTAACTATAATACAGTTGCAAGCATACCAATAGAAAGATGGACAAAGCTGGAGGTTCCCAGAGAGAACCAGTTGGTTTCAGGGCCAAGAAAATGATCCAGGCCTCTAGACTCCAAATACAATGCCTTTCTCACTATTCATATATAATATTACTCTTATTATTCCACACACAAAAAAAAGATTTGCTGTGTAGATCTATTTGTGTAACCCACAGAGATAATATAATCTTTCAGCCTTCTTGTTAATACACTACCATCAGTAATCCAAGATCAACACTCGTACATACTATTGGCCGAGAACTATATGATTTGGATTCTGGCATAAACCACTCATTTCCCTTTAAACATTAGTTTGGAAACCTTTTAAACAGTAGATGGCCATCACCCCACATCCATTATTCACTAGAACAATTCTACTTAGCTCTGTCTATATAAGGCCACGGAATCAACCACATTTTTGTTGGTTTACTATTATTTTTTTTTGTTACTGCCTCTGTCATAATTCTAACCTACTGGTTAAAGGGAACCAAAATGTTTGATCATTTTTTCGTTCCGTGTCTTTTGTCCTCTGAGGTGAACCTATACTAATGGTTAGAAAGTAAAATTTTAGTCATCGACATTTCAGCATGATATGAAGCAAAATGTGCATTAAAATGAATTTTTACCTTCCTTTATTTTTCAGAAAATCATCAAATATTTACAGAGAACTCATAATTGCCTGGAAGGAGGACAAGTGCGTCCGGGGCTGAGGAAGAGACAAGACAGGATCTTGTAGTATAAATTCAGAGATTCAGTCCTGAACTTCTTTCAATCCTTCAATTTTGATTTTAAAGCAGACATTGGCTCTTTTAGAGGAAAAAAAAACCTTTCTGGAGCAAAGACTGTCTGACAACAAAGTTCATCACACTCAAACTCACTTAAGCGAAAATTGTTCTGACGCGTCAGGTATCTAACGCGTTTACTCTCTTTAGAGTTTTCTCCTGCTCTGAGGGCTGTTCCACAATTTGCTTCACTCCTACAGGGAGAAGAATGTGGTGAGTGAAAAGTTATGATAGATTCGTTAATCTGTTCCCTCCACAAACAACCCACCACCTGCCAATTAACAGCATCACACCAAGTACCCTGGGAGGAATATAAAGAGGAAAACGCCATTGAGAAATTTGCAATCTTGTGGAGAAGACAATGATGGAAATAGCAATGCATAATGAAATTTATGGTAAACAGACATAAAGCAACATGTTGTGGAAATTCTGAGAAAGATGAGGTTTCCTCTGACTGGGGGGTTGAGGGAAGCTCCTCAGTGGGGTTTAGCATGAACGGGATTTAGACTTTTGGAAAAGATGGGGAGGATGTTCCGGGCTACAGCTTCCGTCTTTGCAGAAGTTACAAAAACTAGAAATCATGTGGTAAATACCACTGCATAAACCCAGATAAGAATTGTACTTTTTTTTTCCAGTTAGGAACCACTGAAATGTGCCCATGTTGATGAGCGGATTTAGGACTAATTTGTCGTAGCAAATGAGAACCACAAACTCCCTCTAAATTTTCCCCTCCTGGTTGTTTTGACTGAGGCCTTTCTTGACATTTAAGCAGACAGGAAGGGAAACCTTGGAAGCCACAGCTCGCGGTAGTTTGCTGCGCCCCCAGTCTCACCAGGAACAAAGCCGGTGAGGGTGGGCGGGAGAACGCAGCTGCTTGGTGCCCAAGGCACAAGCTCAATTCTGAGTCCAAAGTCCACAACCTTCACCTGAGTTAATGTTTCAGTTGGGACTCAGCACCAGGCAAATCTTATCTCGCCCGGTTCCCCAAACAGAGGTGGGAAGAGAAACGCAGCCCCGCATCCTGCTTGGGGAGAAAGGCAACAAACCAAAGAAAGAGATTAAATTTTTAAAAACCAAGCGCTAATCCGACAGTGGTTTTTCAAGAGTGCCTCGAGCATTAGTAGGTCATTAAATCTTTGTTAACAGGCCAGGAAAAAATGTAAAAGGAGGAAAAAAATGGTCATGGTCCTGTTTGAGTTTACACAGCACAGGAATTTCATCAAATCACAGAATGGCAGTGATGAAAGGAACCACAGGACCCCCAGTCAAGGTTAGATGCCCCCAACAACATCCCAGGATGAGGTTCTGCTCACTCCTCATCTCCCGAAGGACACACTTCACCAGAGACTGTCTGATTCATCTCCGAACTTTGGGTTTACTTGTACAATTTGGGCATATCAAAGTCTAATCTGTCTTCCACTCCCCTTCAGAAACTTGAAAACCGCCTTTAGGATCTTTCTGAATCTTCCTTTCTGTAGGCTATGCCTTCTGTAACAGGTAGTCTCAACATTTCCTTATAGTGCACGGTCTCAAACCCCAATAATCTTCACCAACTTCTGTCTTTCCCTCCCCTGGAAAACGTTCAGCTGGGCCACGCCCCTCTTGCACTGTGGCCTGAGAAGTACATGAACTATTTCAAATAGAATCTGACAACATGGAGTAAAAGGCTACTGTTATCACCATTTTCAAAATAAGTTATTTTGTTTAAAGTAGCCAAAAAAATGCTAATTAGGAAAGAAATCTTATTTTGTCAGCACTTATAAATTCCTGTCTTTAAATAATCCATCAGATTTTGATAATTCACATCAAGGGAAGGTGAGATAAAATGAAATAAAATTTATTCATATGTAAAATACTAGTTGACATGAAACTGAAGACACTATGGTGGACACCTGTATGCATGCGCACACAAGAACACACACCACACACTCGCACACACAAGCTACAGTATTAAGCGTTTCTATCCCCGAGGACCCCTTCTTGACTGACCTATTCAGGAGCCCAGGATCCAGTTGGCCCAGAGGAAAAGGAAGGAGAAGCACTCACTGTACCAATTTCACATCTAGAGATGGAGGACCCTTTGTAGGGAGTATAAATGTCACAGTCATAAACTTGTGCAGAAAAATAAATGCAGTAACTCTCTTAATTTCTCTATAATTGAACTTAACACAGCTATCAAACCCTCATTCAGATGATGGTAAAAAATGGGAACTTTCCATTTCAGGACAAACTCAGTCACTTCTAGATTGTGCCTGATCTCTTTTGGATAATACCCAGTCCTGCCAGGACTCCTCCACCCCCTCTTCACTGCCTCCTCCTTCTCACTGTCACTGAGCTGGTGTCAGGTGTCGGGGGCGGGGGGCGGGGGGGGGGGGTTGTCACGCTGTCATCATCTGTCAGAGCCATCATCTGTCAGAGTCTATCTGGGAATGCCATGCTGCTGTGGCGCCTCCCATCTGTGCTGTGGGAGTGGCCCCTGCCCCACCGCACCCGCCGCTGAGTATCTACACCTCTCTCTGGTAGCAAGTCCACTGTGCAATACCTCATCCCACCAGTGAGGTCTCTCCAGGCCTCCCAACCTGCCCTCTTCTCCCACCTCCAGGAGGTGCAGGAGTCTCTCACATCCCCTCCCGCATCACTCTGAGGTCATGGGAGACTGAGGGGAGGGAATTCACACTGGATGCCCTCTTCCTAAAGAAGCCACGCCACATCACCCTTCCTGTTTCATGAGGCTCCACTCATAAGCTCAGAGAAGAGGAACCCATGAGAAGGTTCCTGGCTTTCTTGGATTCTACCTGAAATGCAAAGAATAGGCTGCTTTTGCTCTGTGGCTCCTTAAAATTCTCTCAGGATTCTCGGTTTTCCTCTGGGGCTTATTCAGCAGAAGGGTTCATACATGGTTCCCTTTCAGGGCACTTACTGCAGATTATACCTTCTGTAGTCTCTCTCCTGCTGCCTACTGCCACCCTGTATCTGCTTTGGGTTTGGAAAAGTTCTCTTACGTCATCACGCATTGCAATGTATGGAAGAAACTCGATCCTGCAGGTCTACCAGATCCTGAGTCTTCTGGGCTCAAGAAGCACTCCCTTAAAAAGCCCAGCTCTTGCCACAGAAAGCACCAGCTTCCAAGACCGTGTCTCTATTTCTAATTTTTACAAACATTCAGAAGCTGAGCTGCCTTCTGTGTCCTGGGTTGTGTCTGCCTTTACTCTGAGGGAAGAGGCCTCTGACTTGAGTGTGGACGGTCCTGAGACAACACGACGATTGCAGCACGGAAAGACCTCAGCTGTCGTCTAGGGACGTTACGTCTCCATGCTGTGTCATTGAGAGCTGATTTATAGATTCAGGAACAGGGGTTTCGTATTGTTATGTCATTTTGTTACCCATCTTGTAACAAAATGTCACCATTCATGAGTTAGTGAGGGAATCCTTCAGGGTCCTTCCTGAAGGAAACATTCACCCCCAGTGGTTCCGATGAAGAGAGTCTAATGAAGGACTCCCTTCAGAGGTGTGAGCAGGGTGAAGGGAACCAGTAAGGGGCATCGAGGCACCCAGAGGCTAGCAACAGTGGAAGCCATTACCCCCCTAAGGCTGAAGAGGCAACAGGTTGGATGAGCTGGGACTGAGAGAGCTGGAGCCATGGAGGAAGGGCCGCCCCAGTGGAGCCACGATTAGGGAGAGACGCCATCAGTCACTTCCTGAGCCTGAACACAAAGCAGGGGGTGGGCGGAAAAGGAATTCATTGGCCTTGCTCTCCTCTTGTCCTCCTGTCTCCCTTGCCTCCTGCGGGCCAAACCCAGCCAGGTGCCAGCCTACAACCCAGCCCAGGTGAGACTGCCCAGGGCTCAGGCTCCTGGGGCACAGAGAAGGGTGGAGACTATGTCTTGCAGGGGGTGGGAGGGAAGGAGAATAACAAACCTGGTGAGAATATCATTCAATGCCCCACTTCTCATCCTTGCCTTCCTTCCCCTGCTCTCTGCTGAGCTGATCTAAGTGGCCTACGTGGAAAGTTGTGAATAATCACCACTGAGTCTTCTTTCAGACTGAGTCATGCAAGGGCCTCTTAACCTTTGTTGTTGGGTTACTATCACAGAGAACTTTTTTAAATATGTATTTGGCCAAGTTCTGAGAAAAATGCACTTGCCACACCAAACGCATATGATGTCAGAGCGTTCATGTGGGCCTTGAAGCCCATCCTTGGGTGTCCCAGGGCCCCTGGATCCAAATTGAAAGTCCTCTGCTCCAATAGGATTGATAATTCAGAGACTCTTTCCATCAAACAGCCGTGGGGCTGGGCGCAAGGAAGAGAATCGTCTCTGTCCCTGAGAACCCGTAACTGGATGAATGAATTTTCCTTGGTGCCTTCTTAAGGTTAGGCAGAGAAGAGAGTGACTTCTTAAGGCTAGATAGAGAAGAGAATATTTGCCTATATAAAAAAAAGAATAAATAAAGACTTCAATTTTGTTCCACAAGCGATCATTGTTTGCTTCCCGTGTACAGAGTGCTGTAGAAACAAAGGGCACCCCTAGGTAAAGAAAAGACAAAAGAAGGATCCAGGAGAAGAAAGGAACAAAAAGAAAGAAAAGGGTGCAGGGGAGCAGATAGGTTGCATCTTCTTCTCCTTGATCACCATCAGCAGTGGGGGCTTCGAGACTTCTATGGCGAGAGCACCTAGCACAGTAATCTGGGTAGATGGAGAGTGGGGCTTGGCTTTTTGGATTTTATCATGCATAAGAATGTCTCTCAGGGAAGTACCACCCTTTACCAGGCCTTGCTTGCTTCCTCGTTTCTCCTTACATCTTTGTGCACATTTCTTTTACATATAAACTCATTAGAGAGGCCAATCCTTTGGACTAGACTCTCAAAGCCCTCTACAGTCTATCCACATTCACTCTTCCAAATTCTCCTCTTGCCATGTCTTTACCCAGTCACAACTCGGCCATCTCCCCAAGGGTACATCCTATCCTTCCTAACTCTCTGGCCTTACTTGTGCAGATTCCTCTTCCTGGAATGTTTTCCTGCCCCTTCTCACCCACCCCTACTCCTCCCTATACACACCACTACCTATGAGGTTTCCATCTCATGGTTTCCATCTCATTCCTCCATAAAATTACTTTAGCTCCAATAAAAGGATTTTTTCGTTATAAAAAAAGAAGTGGGTATGCTATCTATTCCAGCAGACAATTGTAAGTTATTTGTATAACATTTTCAGCTTACAAAGTATTTGCATCCACATTATATATTCATATAGTCATCATCGAGCTTGACTCCCTAACATCAGTATGTTTGGCTAACCCTGGCTTCTCTGTTCCACTTTTTCAGGTGTATATTCCAGAATGGGCATTTGACTCAATTGTGGCTGATGAGAAAGGATCAAAAGCCAGCTAGAATTTGCCTGGGAAGTGCTTCCCCACTTCCAAGGAGACAGAAGATAAGAACTTTCTTCTTTGGTCTTTGCATGTCTAGATATGATGCCTAGAACTTTCCCAGCCATCTTGTTCCCAGCCTGGGGAGGAAGCCATCACCAAGGATGCCAGACTGTTGGCCTCTCAGGATATTTTAAGTTTGGCATCAACCAATGTCCACTCACTCTCTGGACATACTGTTATGTGATAAACTAAGTTTCCTTATTGCTTAAGCAGTTTGATAATTTCTGCTGTTTCCAGCAAAAAGTATCCTAAGTATTATACATTTAGCTTTGATATTTTTTCTTGATGATAGTGGGAAAAATAAGAAGATGGTGACACTAAAAGCACGGGCCACAAAAACAGAAATAAAATACTGGGACTACATCAAACTAAAAAGCTCTTGCAAAGCAAAAGAAAAAAACAAACAATGGAGTGAAAAGGCAACTTACAGAATAGGAGAAAACATTTTCAAACCATTTATCCGATAAGAAGTTAATCTTCAAATATACAAGGCACTCTTCCAACTCAATAACAGAAAAAGAAACAAACAACTGAATTTTAAAAAAATGGACAAAGTACTTGAACAGAAATTTCTCCAAAGAAGACATAGAAATGGCCAACAAGTATATCAAAAAATGCTCAATGTCACTTATACCCAGAGGAATGTAAATCAAAACCACAATGAAATATCACCTCACACCCAGCAGGATAAGTATTATCAAAAAAA